>NW_025349555.1:0-3203 GCF_016433145.1 Gracilinanus agilis
GTTCTCTCTAGATGCATATCTGTATGGGTAAGCTGTAACTCAATGACACAGTACCTCAGAGTGCTAAAAAGATGTCCTCATTACCAATACTGAAGGCCATGCCATTGTCCCCTGCCTCATTATCTTTAACTCCCAGATGCAAACCAGGTAGCTGTCTTGTAGCAGAGTGTTCATGGAACACCAGGAGGTATTAAGGAAATAAAGGTAATGATCAGTGTCAGCTCAAATTGCAGGGAGCAGATACAAAAATAAAATCATTGAGTGTGATTGTTTCCTTGCCATCTCTAAGTGTAATAAAGCATATGGACCATGTGTGAGAGAAAAGCAGGAGAGAGGAAAATATGAGTTGAGAAAAATGAGCCTAATCTTATAGTTGAAAACACCTATCTTTACAGGTGTTAACAATGACCTTCCAATAATTGAAGACCTTAGGAGGTGGGCTTGAGCAGCTTAAGTTTAAACTGCCTGCTGGTTGGAGTTTAATCCTTGGTATATATGCCTTTGTTTCTGATAACTGGTAGGTTTGGGCTTAGGTAATATATTGAATATGTACTTTAAACCTGTCTGGAAAAATCAGAGCATCAACGGAAAAGCAGTCTATGTTGACCATCTGGAATCTGACAGGCAAACGTGGGCATTTACTTAACCCCCTCATCTTTTATCCATGGAGTAACTTGGGCAGAATTTATTAATCTTCTTGTAGCTTAGCTGTTTTTTATGATCTGGCATTCAATGAAGTAAATGACATCTGGGGTTCCTTCCAAAATTGAGAATCTTGGTTCTGTAAAGGTAGAGAAGCAAAAGACTGAGAGGCAGAAGGACTGGATTCTAGAGCTGATTCAGCTTACTTACACAAGTAACTTCATCTGTTTGCAACTCAAGTCTCCTTATTTTTAAAGTGAGGGAGTTCTTTAGTTATTAGATAGCCTCTATGCTCCCTTCTTATACTAATATTCTATTGTTATATGATCAATTTAAACAAGGTGAGCTGTTTTTAACCTCAACCCTAACCCATCCCATCCACCAGCACTCCTGCCAATTCTTCCATCCTTTTTCTTAGAGATTGTTATTATCATCTTTCTCAGTCTTTTCTCTAGGGTAAATGAATCCAGTTCTTTCAGAGCCAATCTCCTTAGGGTGTCATTATTCCTATTGCTTTCTTCTCATCTTTTTCTAAATTACACATGAGATGCTTTAGTTGCATGTTAAACAGAATACATCAATGAAAACTTGACTGATGATGGGTACAGAAGGTAAATTATTCCATTTCCCATATATTCTACATCAAATATCATACTTAGTTGACTCTATAATTTTGACAGACCAAACTTCAATATGGCAATTAGTTGCAGTAAAAAGGACATTAGGGGGCAGGTAGATGGCATAATGGATAGAGGTCTAGAGTCAAGAGGACCTGGGTTCAAATCTGGTCTCAGACACTTCCTAACTGTGTGACCCTTGGGCAAATCACTTAACACCGATTGCCTAGCCCTGGCCCTTCTGTCTTACAGGTGTTACTAAGATAGAAAGTAAGGAAAAGAAATAAACAAAGAAATGATACTGGATGTAGCTAAGGAGTCCTGAATTCTAATCCTTGCTTGGCCATTAATTTGCTTAGTTACCTGAAGGGCTTCAGTGTATCTCTCTTGGCCTTGGTTTCTCTTCTCTGAAAGGATTAGTGAAATTAGATGAACTCTTAGAACTCTTCTATCAATTATGCTAAAAATGCCACATCTTTTTATTTTGTATGATTTGAAATGTTTTAATTAATTAATTAATTAGAATATTTTCCCATTGTTACATGATTCATGTTCTTTCCATCCCTTCTTTCCACCCCTCCCTCCTGTAGCCAATGTACAATTCCACTGGGTTTTACATGTGTCATTGGTCAAGACCTATTTCCATATTATTAATATTTGCATTAGAATGAACACTTAGAGTCTACATCCCTGATCATATCTCCATCAAACTATGTGATCAAGCAGTTGTTTTTCTTCTGTGTTTCTACTCCCACAGTTCTTTCTCTAGATGAAAACTCCACATCTTTGGTTGGCAATTTTACCTAATGCCAATGTTGTCTCACTTGTATTTATACAGTTTGCTTTTTCTTTTAAAGCATCTTGCATTGTTCCTCAATCACTATTTATGTCCTCTTAAATTTCGTTCTATTTAAATCCTCCTTCATCCAAATGGTATTCAGTGGTACATCAAGTTAGTGTTAGTCTCAACTTCCTGCATATTAGCAATATCCACCCATTCTAGTGGTCAAGCTTTCTATTCTATTAGCTAATTTGTTCATTTACAGGACAAGAGGTAACATTGGGCTAAAGACCTCTGTGACCTTTCCTAGATGTGATTAGACTCTGAACTTTGCCCACTGATGACTGTAAACACCATTCATTTTGAGTGAAATTATTACAGGAAAAAAGAGAACTAATGGTACAGACAGAGGAAATAGGGAAGGTCAACATGGAGTAGTGAAAAGACTGAATTACAGACTGTGTTAAAAAAAATTAGCTTTAAGGGCAGCTAGGTGGCTCAGTGAATTGAGAGCCAGGCCTAGAGATCAGAGGACCTGGGTTCAAACGGGCCTCAGATACGTCCTAGCTTGTGACCCTGAGTAAGTCACTTAACTCCTTTTGCCTAAATCCTTGCTGCTCTTCTGTCTTAGAACTGATACTAAGACAGAAGGTAAGATTATTAAGAAAAATTAAAAAGACTATATAAGAAAATACAAGGTAATTAGGGAGGGAGAACACTAATGTTTTGGGGGGGAATCAAGAAAGGTGTCAGGTGGAGGATGATGCTATATTAGAGTTTTAAAGGGAACCAAGAATTCCCAAAGGCAAAGGTGAGGAAGGAAACAGTTCATTCCAGACATGGGGTTGACCAGTACAAAGAAATATTGGAACACTGCATGTAAGGAATAGCAAGTAGGGTTAACTCAACTGTGCCAGCTGCATTTTTTCTGAATCTCCTGTCCCTAGAGAAGGGTGCTCAATGACCATCCATCATGCATAGAAAGACATAGAAACTGAATCTTGAGTTTAGTTTATTTTTAAAAAGACCTCAGTATTTTAGTCTGTTGCATCCTCGATATTAGTCAGAAGAGTGATACAATTCAGCCAAAGGAAATAAAATATGATATGATATGATGCGATATAATATAATGCAATATGATGCAATATAATATAATATAATAT
>NW_025349556.1:0-4102 GCF_016433145.1 Gracilinanus agilis
TATATATATAGTCTTATATAGTTGTTTGAATGTTGTCTCCCACATTGGACTATGAGCTCCCTGAGAACAGGAAATACCTAGCTTTTTTTTCTGTATCTCCAGTGCTAAGCCCAATACCTAGTACATATAGGCACTTGATGAATGCTCATTGACTGACTGGTCTTAAACTATGTACTAGGAACTTCCTGTATGCCTACTCTAAACAACTAGAATAAGAAATCCTACTCTGTATCCCTCACCCTCTCAATTGAAAAAAAAAAAAACAACATTAAATTTCTCCTGGCTTAATGCTATCCAAATTCTCTTCTTGAAAACAATTTATAAAATAACAATATTGTAAAACTAAACAAGTTTGGAAGCCTTAAGGACTCTGATCAACAAAATGATCAACCATGTTTCCAGAGGACTGATGATAAAGTATGCTACCCACTTTCTGAAAGGGGATGAGCTCATGGTCCCAAATGAGACATGCATTTTTGGACATAGTCTATGTCAACATTTGTTTTGCTTGATTATGCACATTTTTATGTTTTCTTTTTCTTTTTTAGGGGTAGGGAGGAGGTAATGAGGATGGAAAAGAGAGTAAATTTATTTTTGTTCATTGAAAAAATAAAATTTAATAAAATAAATTTTCCTCTTATTCACCAGACCACAAGTTATCATATCCCTTCCAAAAATCCCTAATAATCTCATCTTTGGCACATCCATGATTTTTATCAATATAGGAGTACTTCATGAGGTAATCCATAATTTGCCCCCATCCACCTCCACCAGAATGCAATGCAATTCTTGTCAATGTTTTTCCATGAATGCTCCACAGAGATTCTATGTGATGTATCATAGGTCTTCCTCTTCTTGTATTTTTAAATGCTTTCCAGGGTTCAAACTTTAAAATTTTAACTATTCTTAAGTTACATTGATTCATTTGTTGGTGCTTTATGTCTGTCTTGGGTTGTGAGTTGGTGTTAATGTTTGTCAAACTTGCTCGTACCTAAGGGAGTGGCACATAAATGTAGATAAATAATGTAGTTGATTAATTAATATAACATATTAATATACAATTAATATATTATATAGTAATGTATTAATCAAATATTAAATATTAATCAAATGTGAAATTAAATTTTATGCAATTAATTATATTAAATATTAATGTAATGATTATAGCTTATTAATTACTATAATAATAGATACGTACTATATCTATTGCATAATGGCTCACATTCACAGTCCTCAAAGCATTCTGACTTGACATTTACAAAACACTTTCTTCCCAATCTCTTTGAGATTGGTAGTATTAGTAATAATAATCACACTCCACTTTATAGATGAGTAACTCAGGAACAGAGAGGTTAGGCAACTTGCCCAAGGTCATATGATGAAGTGACAGAAACAGGATTAAAAACCAGGAATTCTGAATTAATTTTCAGCACTTGTTCCAACATAACCCTTGCAGGACTCTTTATTCAATATGTATATTTTGCTTTTTAGTCAATGTAATTCATTTATTCTTCAAAAATAATTGCATTCATACTTTTTTCATATAAATGAGTAATCCACAAAAATAAACAGTAAGTTCTTATTTTCTCTGAACCAATTATATGATGGTAAAGCTGTTGTCCATTGGGGGGGGAAAGTATTTTTTTTTAATGCCTAGAAGTTCCCTTCTCTTATTTTCATCAAGAAAATCTCCCTTTTGATAAACATATTGAACATTCTCACAGATTTTATAAGATGAGAAAGCAGACATATATGGCATTGGTCTTGTTTACTCACTTTTTTATACTAATATCATCTAACATTTTTTCCATTCTTTTGGTAGCTTTCTCTCCTTGAGATAGCTTCCAAAATGATTTTTTAATATGGATCTTCTTCTTGGGTACTTATAGATAATAGACTGAGTATTGGAAGAGACCATAAAAGTCATGGAGTTCAATTCCATTGTTTTACAGATAAAGAAAATGAGCCATAAAGAGATTAAATTACATGCTCAAGGTCATGAGTGTGCTGTGTCTGGGGACAAATTTGAATTCAAGTCTTCCTTACTCCTAGTTCAGTGCTCTACCCATGATGCTACCTGGTTGACTTGATTTATGCCACCTGTTTTCCCCAACTTTGTCTTATTTTTCTACTTCTCAATATTGTGCTCCAGGGTTCCAGTCTAAATGTAATGGTTCCCTTGTCTCTAATAATGAAAATAGATGCTTACAAAAATATAATCATATTGTTTCTGTTAATCTTGTTTTCCTGATAATTTTAACAATGAATGCTCTTGGGATAATAAAAAATAATAAAGCACTTATATAGTTCTCTAAGGTTTGCAAAGCACTTTACAGATACTATCTCATTTGCTATGATTTGGCTTATGTCAGCTTTTCTGTAGGCTTTTCATTTGTACTGGGTTTTAAAAAATTTTTGTATGAAATGATCTTGAAGTTGATCTATTTTCTTCTGAAATGTTTTTAAAATGTCTTAAACATGTATTCCCCATGGCTACTATCAAGTATTTGCTGGCTAAGTTATATATTTTGGTCTTTTGGTCTCCATGTTGTGAAGATTGCTTTTTGTTGTTTGCACTCTTATAGGAAATAGGGATAAACGAGCATTTTTCAGTACAGATAACTTGTTTGAATATGGTAACTTAAAGCAATCATAATTGCATCCACTATCATTTCTCCTTCATTCTAATTTGATATTCATTTTGATTTCACACAACAGTATTTCATCACATTCATATACCAAAACTGTTTATCTATTCCTCAATTTATGGGCACCCTCTTATTCCCAGTTCTTTACCTTTACACACAAAAAAAGTTACTATAAATATTTTTCTACATCTGAATTTTCTTTCTTTTTCTTCTTTTAAAAAGATTCTTTAGGGGGGCAGCTGGGTAGCTCAGCGGATTGAGAGCCAGGCCTAGAGACGGGAGGTCCTAGGTTCAAATCCGGCCTCAGACACTTCCCAGCTGTGTGACCCTGTGCAAGTCACTTGACCCCCATTGCCTACCCTTACCACTCTTCCACCTATAAGTCAATACACAGAAGTTAAGGGTTTAAAATAAAAAAAAATAAAAATAAAAAAAATAAAAAGATTCTTTAGGGTATAAATCTAATAGTAATATCACCAAATCTAAGTTTAATAACTTCTCTATATGTATTTCAAAATTTCTAGAATCGTTAGGCCAATTCATAATTCCATTACAAATATATTAATATGCCTCTTATTCTACAGTGTCCAATGATAATATTTATCATTTTCCTTTTTTTCTTAATTTTGTCTTTCCGATGATTGAGGTACAAATTCAGAGTTGCTTTAATTTCTATTTCTCTAATTAATAATGATTCAGAGGATGTTTTTAACATAATTTGTATTTCTTTCTTTGAAAACTGCTTGTTCATCTCCTTTGACAACTTAATAATTGGGTAATGATTCTGCTTATAGATTTGGATTAATTCCTTATTATCTTGGAAATGGAACCTTTATCAGGAAATTTTGCTCCAAAGGTTTTTTCTACTCATCTTTTATATCTTATATCTTTAGTTGTATTGGTTTTGTTTATGCAAAATTTTTAAATTTGAGATAAATGAAACTGTATGTGATCCTTTATATCAACTGCTGTTGTGAATTCTTTCTCTATCCATTGATCTCAAAAGTAATTTCTTCCTTGCTCTTCTAAATTGTTTATAATGTCATCCTTTATATCTTAGTCGTGTGTCCATTCAGAGTTTATGATGTGAAATTTCTGTCCTTTAGTTAGCTTTTCACATACCGTTTTCCAGTTTTCCAAGCAATTTATTGAATTTATTGAATTATTTTGATTGAATAATGAATCCTTACCTTAGTATCTGGTGACTTGGGTTTAGCAAACACTGGCCTACTGAATTTATTTGCTTCTGTATGTTGGGGTCTAATCTATTCCATTCACTGGCTTCTCTTTTTTTTTTTAAACTAATACCACACTGTTTTGATAACTATTGCTTTGTAATAGAGTATTGAGTAGAATGTTATCCTGGTAGGCCCCATTCCTTCTACTTTTTTTTTCATTATTTCCCTTGAGATTCTTGACCTTTTGTTCCTCCAATTGGATTTTATTATTTTTTA
>NW_025349557.1:0-2523 GCF_016433145.1 Gracilinanus agilis
ATATATATATATATATACATTACACATTTGTACAAAACCTGATTCTCTGACACGTGTGTGATACTGGAGAAGAAACAGAGAAACATCTCCCTCTCTGCCACCATGGATGTCTAAGGAACGTTTAGCACATTTCCTCTGCTTCGGACACAACCAGACCAATGTAGATGCATGTGCCTGCGACCTCCAGCTGCAAGGACTAAAGCTCACTTTGAGCCAAACTGAAGTTCAGATCTAAGGAAGAATGTAGAAGGGTCTAGTGGAGTCCCCTGACCTCTCCATACCCTGGGGAATAAGCAACCTGTCACTCCACTCCTCTATAAACACTGGTAGCATCCTGTTACCTTTCAGATCAAATATAAACTCTTTTTGGCAATTTTAAAGCCCTACATAACCTGATCCAACCTGAATTTCCCATCCTGTTGTAATTAATCCCCTACATGTCATAACAGCTATCATTTATATAGAATTTTAAGGTTTTCAAAACACTTTGCAAATATTATCTCATTTTATCTTCAAAACAATCCTGGGGAGTATACTATTATTATGCCTTTTTAACAGAAGAGGAAACCAAAGTAGAAAGAGATTAAGTGATTTGTCCAAGGTCTCACAGTTAATAAGTGTCTGAACTGAGATTTGAATGCAGGTCTTCCTGACTCTTTAAGTCCAACTCCCTGGCTCCTAACCACCTTGGATGCCTCAATTTAAACTCTTGTCCCACAAAACTGACTTTTCTCATAGTTAGCATTTCTTGAACCCATGCCTTCATACCACTTGTCTTTCAGACCCATAATGCTCTCTTCCTCACCTCCATTTCTCAGAATCCTTAGTTTCCTTTAAGCCCTCTCTCAAATACTAACTTTAAGGCTTTTCTTGATACCCTCTGTAGCTTGTCTTTCCCCTTCAAAACTGCCTTCTCTTGTATATATTTGTGTGTGTACATGTTTCCCTGACTAGATTATGAGCGTCTTCAGGGCAAGAACTGTTTTTCCATTGGCTTTGAATCCCCTGGACTGGTCCCTAGAACATAACAGGTATTTATTAAAAGTTTGTTGGTTAAGACAAACAAACAGAATGTTCCTCTGCTTTTTTGCTTAAAAAAAGGGGTGGGGGGGGCTTGTTGGTAGAATCCTCACAGTCACTGTGAAACTACTGCCCAGAAACAGAAAAACTTAAAAAACAAAACAAAACCAGGAGGAAAGAAGGAAAAGTATTTATAAGTGTTGCATGTTGTTTATCCCCAGACCACTTCCTGAGTTAGTGACGCTAATCAAGAAAATCATCAAAAACACTCATCTTTGTAGGCAGCTTCTCAGATGGGCTAGAGGGAATCAACTGATACCTTGGGAAAGAATGAGCAAATATGGACTAAATGACTTTAAAATACTTTGAAGAGAACTAAATCGTTTATTTCTTTTCCCTATGAAAGTGAATATTGTTCAATAGTTTTCAAAAGTCTAGTGAAGTAAACAAAATTCCAGAAGACTACTATTGTTGTTTTTAATACATACCTTCTCTCATAGAATAGATGCTAAGTATGTGCTTCGATGCAGAAGAGTAGAAAAGACTAGGCATTTGGGGTTGTGACTTGCCCAGGGTCACAGAGCTGGGAAGTATCTGAGGCCAAGCTTGAACCCAGGACTTCTAGTTTCCAGGCCTGGCTCTCTACCTACTGAGCTTCCTTAACTGACTCAAAAGTTCTTTTTCTAACAGATGCAATAGAAGAGAAGGAGTATGTTGTCTCCAAAGAAGAAAAAAAAGCCCTGTTTTGAAATGAGTGCTTTTTCCTGTTTAAAAAAAAGAAATAAAACTCACTTCCAGAACAGAAATTGCCACAAAGCTATAAAAATGCAGAATGAGTAGTCAGTGAATCCTGAAACAGATTGGAAACAACTTATTTCTTATCCGTATATTCCAGTGATTTGTCTCATAATCATATTTGATAGAGAAATCTGTTCAAGAAATGATGGCAAGTACATACCTATGTGACATAGACAAAATATCTTTCTAAAGTGGTAGGTTAAAAACTTTTCACATATTTGACTTCAGAGAAAAGTCATGATGATTAGAAAAGGTAAACATTAGCTTTGGAAGAATAAATGGAATGTTCCTTAACAGGTTTGGCAAAGGCAGTGGAAAATATTCCTCACACACTGTTTTGTGTTTTTCTCTACCACCCTTCCACCCCTGAACAAAGGATAATTTGTGAAAGGATAAATGAATGAAGGAAAAATAAATCCAGATGAATTATTAGTAACAGCTTAATAAGTAGCCAATCTACACATTCCCAAAAAATTCTGCTTGACATCGGAAAAGTTTATTAGTATTATATACAGCAACAACTATCAACAACAAAGACCAAAAAGCCCACTTGCAACTTAGAAATGTACAGTTCATTATCTCTAACATCATTCTGAACATTTTTTGCACAAATGAGCAGAGTTTGCATGAAGCAGGGAAAGTATGTTTTTTCTTTCTTTTGTTCTTTCTTTCTTTCTTCATTATTTATATAAGGATATATATTTT
>NW_025349558.1:0-5447 GCF_016433145.1 Gracilinanus agilis
GAGGGAAGGAGGGAGGGAAGAAAGATGAGAGGGAGGGAGGGAGGAAGAAATGAAGAAAAAACAAAGAAAGAAACAAGGAAGGAAGAAACAAACAAACAAAGGGGAAAAGCTATGAAAGGAGCAAACTAAGGGCTTAGCTGTGTGACCTCCTCTGGAAGTGTTTCATCATCAGAGGAATAGGAATAGAGAAAGCAGATGCTGTTGGTGATCCAAGACTAAGGTTTGGCAGGTCATGTACACAGGAAAGGCAAGTGAGCTCAGGACTGGAGGGTAGAGGGCCATGTATTGTCAAAATGATTAACTCCAGATCCATTATTATAAGGATAAGAAAACTGAGGCCAGATAAGGACTGAGGAACTTGAATCTGGCCCTAGATACTCATTAGCTATGTGACCCTGGTCAAATTACTTGGCCCTACTTGTCTCAGTTTCCTCATATGTCAAATAAGCTGGAATAGGAAATAAGGAAATCGCTCCAGTATCTTTGCCAAGAAAACCCCAAAAGGGGTCATGAAGAATTGGACAAGAGTGGAAATTACTGAACAATATGCTGGAAAAAGAATGGAGTGTGGATAGCCAAAAGGCTGAAGCAAGAATGAAGAATAAGGGAGGAGTGAGACAATGGAAGAGATGTAGGAAGAAGAGATTATTAGTTTTTATTGATTAAGAAAAATTTTCTGTGGTTACATGATTCATGTTCTTTCCCTCCAAGAGATTATTATTAAAAGTAAGAGTTTTATGGCAATGTTGCCATTATGAGTGATGGGGAGATGTAAGGCACAGCCCTCCCTGTGTGTAAGTAACTTGAAATGATGTGTGTTAAGGATGTTGATGAACTTGGAGCCCAGGCACTTCAAGATATATACTTAAGTCAATGTTTACATGAGGGCAGGCATTGATTCATACTGTGAACCAGGTACTAAATTCCTCAAGAATAGAAGGGAAATGATGTAGAGTCTGATAGATGTTGGCAACAAGGAATTAGACACAGTGACTCTTAAAGGAAGAAAAGATGCAGAGGGATGAGTGGGGATCTGAGATTGACACCAGTTAGTAAGAAATCTATTTCTCTTCCCAGTGCAAGGCACCCAGGGATGATACTGGAACCACTCTAAAGAAAAATTAAACAGTACCAGAAGGGGTGGGCGAGGGTTCTGTGTTTTCCAAAAGCATCATCTCTTTTCCCATGACTCTTGCCCCATCTCTTCATTTTATCCTTTCTTCCCTGCATCTTCCTTCTTTTCCCCTTCTCCTCCTACCACTCTTTCCATTTGTCTCCTACCTTCCCTCTATTCCACATCGCCCTTCCCTTCCTTTCCTTCAAACATTTCTTAAGTTCCTGCTATGTGCTTTGTTTTGTGCTGAATGCTTGGAAGGGCTACAAGAAGACCTTTGCCTCAGGAAGTTAGTCTAGAATGAGAAAGGACCATGTGTACACACATCATTACTCTACAGCCTAGAGGAGGAGTTCAGAGTGATCTAAGATCAAACGAAGGAGAGATGATTTGCAGCTGGGGGAGAGAGTTGGGAACCAGGGAAGTTTGAGTGTGGAATGTTGTCAGTTCCATTCCCCATGGCAACTTCTAGTGAGTTCTAGATTGGTTTGGCCCATCCCATTTGACAGACATGGCAATGAAGAGGTGGATTGCCAGATTCAGGGTGAATTAGCCCCAAAACAGAGATCGTGATTTACATGACTTTCTGGTTGCTTGTCAGCCAAACCCTTGGTACCTTCCCCTCCCAAGTCCATTGGTTCCTGTCAGACTTCATTGGGTGTAGACCAGTGATGGCTGTTCCCAACCCAGCACTGAAAGAGCAGGTGCAAACAGCCCTCGGCAGCTCAGGGAAAGTTAATGGCGCTCTGGGGCATTGTGTTTGTTCCTTTAATTTCTTCTCATGTCACTTGTTGGGGCTCCTGCAAAAGGCCTGATTTCTACCCTCAAGGATGACAGAAAGATAACGGGAGACCCTACATGGTTCCATTCAGATTATAGATGTGGTGAGACTCCATTAGGAAATTTTCCTCTTGTTGAAGACTTAGGAACATCCTATAAAGCACATGTTTGGGACTCCCAATAGCTTTGAGGGTCTGCTCAGCCTACATGAAGGATTGTATAGGAAAGGGCAGCATGAGAGAAGCGTAGCAACAAACTCTCTCTAGATAGCTCAGAGCACAGAATTGGATTTCCCCAAACAAGCAAAACAATTTTTTATTTCCAATTTACCTGATGTTATTAATCCACTGACAGGCTACCAAGGCTCCATGATGTCTTTTCCATCATGTGGAGCTGACAGTTCCAGCTGTTTGGATGGGATGCCTTGATTTTCTCACCTCACCCAGCTACATCGATAATAATGAAACCTCCCAGGGGCTCGTTCAAACAGCACTTGCTATCCTGTAAATATCAAGGGATTTAAAATATATGATTTTGGCTGGGGTGGGGGGTGCAAATTATTTTCTGTTTGTAATGCCCTCAAAAAGGAAATATTATTTTCTGAAAGAATGGCTTTGTGGTTCCACGCAATGCTCCCACACAATTCTAATTGGCCATTCTATTTCGTTAACTCTCCATTGTGGGGTGGGGGGAAGAAGGGTTCATTACAGTTTTTCAGGTCAGAGCATACAGTTTTGATTGTCTTAAATATAACTGAGAGAAGAGTTGGGGGGTCGGGAGTGGGCAATCATTCTTGTTGCTGCCAGCCCCCACCATCGGGTATCACAGGCCTCCTTTTATCATCAAAAAGCTGAATCAGTTTCCCTTTTTAAATCACAGCTGAAAAGGTTTTTGTCTGAGGCTGCTTTTGATTATGCTGACATGTAAAGTGCCCCAGGACTTTTGTGAAGTGAATGCTATAAATGTGCTGAATTATTAGCATTATTATTACTGCTGCATCCATAGACATTCCATAGGCTGGTGGGGGAAAGAGCAGGCTAGAAGGAACAGATTAGCATGGGTAAATTCCATGGATTTCAAACCTAAGGACCCAAACTCTAGCATCATCCCATTTTAACTCTATATTTGTCTGTTCAGCACTCAGCAGGGAATATTTATGGCGGTTGTCTATTCTTACCTTGAAATAATCTCCCTGATTGATTTGGAGATGGTGCAGATTAAAAGGCCAGGACCCCTCAGATAGGGAATGGGTTCTAGTGGACAGAGGGACTCGAGTTCAAGTCTTGCTGCTGACATTTCCCGGCAATGTGTTCATGGACAAGGTACATTCCCTTTGTGGGTCCCAAAAGAATTCTCCAAGATCATAAGTTCCAGATCAGTTATGTCTGAATCTGTGAAGATATTTTCCATAATAGGAGCTCACCATTTTTATGAAATCACAAGACTGGAACACAAAAATGTAGAAGACCTTTTATCCTGAAAGGCAGTTCTAGAAAATATTCATGACCAAGTGACTTTATGAAGCACAGTAATTAAGTTAAATGAGCTCAGAAATTGGCTTTAGCCTTTTGTGATTGGGATGATACCTATCCCAAAGATGTTCTTGATGGTCCCAAAGGATAAAACTAGGGGTGGTGGATAGAAGTTGCAGAGGGGTAGATTTAGTTTTTATATAAAAGCAAAAACTAAAAAATAAAATGATCTAGAATTAGAAAAGGTAGTTTGAGAGATGGTGGGCTCCCTCTTCCCGGAAGTATTCATGCTGAGGTTGGATGACCCCTTGTTGAGGATGCTGTGAAGGGGTATTGGAGGGTCACTGAGGTTAATCAATAGACATTTGTTGAGCACTGAATGTGTGTCAGGCACTGTGCTAAGGGCTGGGGTTACAAAGAGAGAGAAAAGATAATCCCTACCCTTCAGGAACTCACAACCTAAAGGGAAAGGCAATATGCAAACAGCTATGTACAAATAAGCTCTAGACAGGATAAATTGGAGACAATACATAAAGGAAAGGAACTGTGTCACTCTGTGGGGACATGCTGGTCAGGCTGATTAGCTCTTAGGCTAGTACTCTCTGCGTGGCACCAGGCTGAATCATACTCACCAAATTTATTGGGGCAGAGAAGTTTGGCATCCTATCTGTAAAACAAAGGGATTGGACTCTGACATCTAGATCTAGACTCCTAAAACTGCTTGCTGACAAAAATGATTTAACATCTTATCTGGATTCAAAATCAGAGGGTCATATTATCATATAATTATGAGCTTACTGCAGGAAGGGATTTAGAGACCAGTAAACCCAACCCCACATTTTTCAGATGAGGAAAGTGGGGCTCAAAGGAATGATAATGTGGGTTCAAATCCTGAGCCTACTGCTGATGCCTGTGTGCTCTTGGGCAAGTCTTCTGCCTGCTCTGGGTCTCAGTTTCCTCATCTACCAAATGAGCTGGAAAGGGAAATGGCAAACTCTTCCAGTCTTTGCCAAGAAAATTCCAAATGGGGTCACTCAAAGTCGGACATGACTAGACATAAATAACAAGGGCACAGTCTTAGCATTTAATAGGCTTCTCCAAAATGGAAAGAGTAGTCCAATTAGTACCTGGAACACAGTTAAGTGTTTAATAACTATATGTTGACTTGACTTGATTAGTAGATGTCCTCTCAATGGAGATGTTCAAATAGAAGCCTCTTGCTGGGGAAGTTTTAGAAGGAATTATTAATACAGATACAAGTTAGATGATCTGACCTCTGAGGTCCTTTCCAGTTCTGGATTCTGTGACTGTAAAGATTTATAACCAGGATGTTTTAAAAATTAGAGTGCTTTAGTAGTTAAGCTTGGTACCTGGAAAATCCACTAAATGTAGAATCCAGTACAGATAAATGAGGAATGAGAGATTGCCAGTAAAAAGCTGGGGTTTGGGTAAATCAAGCGATCTCTCTCTCTCTCTCTCTCTCTCTCTCTCTCTCTCTCTCTCTCTCTCTCTCTCTCTCTCTCTCTCCATATGTGTATATATATACATTGTATGTGTGTATAACTGAACTCTCATTTTCCCAGATCTCCTTCCAGGAGATTCTTGAGTGACACAAGTAATAAAAATCATTCCCCAGTTCCCGGAAAACAATGAGACAGCAAATAAATAAATGCATGGTGGCATTTAAAAATGATCTACCAAGTTTGTGAGGACAGTCAGTGAACCTACTTCCCCCTGGCCTTAGAGTGACTTTCTAATTAAAAGTTTACCTATTTCATTGCTACTACTCATTAGGGTAGGCAGCATTTAAGGCAGTGGTTTGAAAAAATTCTTGTTAATGTGTCTTCTTTATGAACCGGAATAATTGGGATCCAGGAATAATGGTGAGCAAATCTTCCTTGCCTCTGCAGGAGGTGACCCCTGTTCAGTTGAACCCTTTATTAAGATCAGGAATAACCTCAGGAACTCTGGTTCCCTTTAAAGCCCAGCTCAAACACAATTTCCTACATAAGGCTTTGCTTGATCCCCTTCACCTCTAACCCCATGACATTGTGTATATATAGATATAGATATAGATATAG
>NW_025349559.1:0-5828 GCF_016433145.1 Gracilinanus agilis
GAAGGAAGGAAGATATCTTTTGTGTCTACCTGCCGCTCAACTCTCACCTGTGGCCAAAAGAAGCTTTTAACATGCACAGCAGCCCCACTCCAGTAAACTGTCTTGGCAGGCAGGCTAAACCAGGTTGAAGGTAACCAACAAACAGATCTGTAAGTAAGTTAGGGAGATGTCTACCCACTGCATACAAAGACTTCCTCCAGTGGAATGGGTCCATGAAGACAATTTGTTCCAACAGCCATGAAAGAGGCAGAAGCAAGAACCATTGAGTGCTTAGAGGTTGGTTAGATGTTGAAAATGCCAAGGTTGTCCGCTGTGCCTTGGGCCATCACCAGTCATCCTGACTTTTATCTCGCCACTGGACTTGGATGACTGGAAAAGAGAATGAGGCCAGCTTGGAGGCAGACCTCCCTTAAATCCAGTTTATGCATGAGTCAAAAGGCATCAGTCTAGTGATGACAAAGGAAAGCAATCATACTATAAATGGAGGCTTCATGATATCCTAGAAATCTCACCCAATAAACTGTCCAAAAATCAGGTGATTATTGCAAACTGTTGCCTAAAATCACTTGAACTTAATATTAATTGGTAAAAACAAAAGGATATTTCAAATAGACATTGTCATCCCAAAGACTCCACGTTCCATAGAACAAAAAGCTTTCCAAGTATAGTGACCTGGATGAAGGAGCCAATCCTTTGGGAACAGGATGAGGCACCATCACTCCTTTTGCCTTGGCAGTGGTGGTGATACATTATAGTAGACTTGGTCAAGCACCTTTCTGTATGAACATACATGAATCTGGAATGCCAGAAAGAGAAGCACATCTGGAATCAGAGAGAGGACCTAGGATCAAACTCCACCTCTGTAACTTAGTACTTCCATGGCCTTGGGTTATCACTTCACCTGCCTAGACCTAAGTTTCTTCATCTCTAAAATGGACTAGATGGTCTTGGAGAACTTGGCCAGCTCTAAATCTGTAATCCCATGATTCTACAGTCATTGGCCATCCAGCTTTGGCTTCAAGTCCTTTGATAAGGGGCATCTGGTATGTGGATCCCTAGTTAAAGGACTAGAGAATTACTCAACAGTAGGTCTAATGAGTTAGCAGTGGCCTGAGAAATCACGACAGTCTTCCTTAATTACATGAGGCGGCACAGCTATTAACAGTGCTGAACTTGGGGTAATGGAAGACCCACTTCAGATGCTTACTTGGCTGGTGTGGTCCTGACAAATTATTTTATCTTTACCTAAATTTACTAATTTATATCATGAAAGATGTTGGACTTGTTGACCTCTAAGATCCTTCCAGCTCTAAAAGTACACTCCTATTATTTTTGGATAGTTACCATGAGTTGAAGAGACAAAACAGTGGTCTTTAGTGAGTCCCCAGACCCCTAGCTCCTGTCTATTTCTAAGAAGTCAAGCTTTCCTAAAGAGTCAGAAAATTGAGCTTAACCAGAGATGGGTGACCCTCCACTATAGACCTTTGTGGAGTTTTTCTCACTCTTCTAGTGGCATAATGGACTTGAAGTCAGAAAAAACTGAGTTTGAATATAGCTTTGGATATTTAACAGCTGTGTGACCCTAGGCAAGTCACTTAACTCCAAGTCTTAGTTTCCTCATCTATAAAATGGGGATAATAATAGCATCCCATTTCCAGCATCATTGTGAGGATCAGATGAGATAATATATATGTTTTGCAAACCTTTAAACTCTCTAGAAATGTGAGTTATATAAACATCTCTTCTTCTGCATTTCTGGCTTTTAGCAGTTGCTTTGTCTACAAAAAGACAAGGCAGTGAGGTCTCTAGATGGGGAGTCCATCCAGTGTGGCGCTCTGGGGAGCAGTTTATCCACAGAGTCAAGGGTTAGTGTGGCTCCAAGGAGAAAACATCTTTTATAATCAACATTACTTTCCCCCCAAAGCCCCAACAACCTTTAGAAAGCCTCGCTCCTTGATAGGTTATTATGGAAGTCCCTTCCTGCACGGCTTCTGAGTGCCATTCTTCACACTGCTGACGGCCGAGTGCAATAAAGCCCTGAGCTCTGGTAATGGGAGGCCAAGAAGATGGGCCAGTGGAGTGTTTCCTCTGTCCATCGACTCCCCCTCCCTTCAGCCTTTTTCATTTTACAGCCTTTTGGATGGCCTGGCAAATGAATAAAACCAAACGGCTTTTCAGACACATAGACAGGAAGGAATACAGAAAGTTCCAGCATCTGAAATCCAAAAAAGACATGCTAAGTCCCCTCAAGAGTGGTCTCCCCAAGGGGCAGCCTGGGATGCCTCAGTAGATGGAGAGTCAGACCTAGAGATGGGAAGCCCTAGGTTCAAATGTGGCCTCAGACACTTCCTAGCTGAGTGATCCTGAGCAAGTCACTTTACCCCCAATGTCTAATCCAGTGGTTCCCATACTTTTTTGGCCTACCACCCCCCATTCCAGAAAAATATTACTTAGCCCCCTGGAAATTAATTTTTTTTAATTTTAATAGCAATTAATAGGAAAGATAAATGCACCTGTGGCCATCACCACCTCCCTGGATCTCTGCAGCACCCACCAGGGGGCGGTGGCACCCACTTTGGTAATTACTTGTCTAGCCTTTCCCATTCTTCTGTCTTGGAACCAATGCACAGTACTGATCCCAAGACAGAAAGTAAATTTTTCTGAAAAATAAATCTATTGTACCTCCTAGCTGTGTGACCCTAGGCAAGTGACTTCACCCCCATTGCCTAGCCCTTATCACTCTTCTGCTTTAGAATCAATACTTAGTATTCTAAGACAGAAGGTGGGGGTTTTACATTTTTAAAAAGAGTGGTCTCTCCTTTCCTGAGCATTGAGGTTCTTTTAAAAACTGGGAGGAATCTTTTGCTTTTGCAACTCCTTCATTTCCAAAGATATCTCTCACCCCCTCTCTCTTCAACCCAGAGATATAGCTCTGATTGCATAAACAATTTGAAAAGACAATGAGGAAAAAGCTTAGTAAAAGCAGCTATAGTAAGGGCCATCCTCCTTATGATATAAATATAGAAAGTAAGGAACAAATAGCAGAGCTACCACATACTTATTTGCTAACAAACCCCAAAACAAGTAGTTTCTTTCTGTCATCTCTTTAAAAGAAGACAAGGGTTCTTCACCTGGGGTCCATGAACTTGGTTGAGAAATATATATGCAAATTTCTTTGATAATTCCATATCTGTATTTTACTCCTTTAAAGTCATGATTCTGGGAAGGGGTCCTTAGACGTCACCAGACGGACTGCCAGGAAGGTGAAGAACCCTGACTTGAGGAAGATGGAGTTCACTGACTGAGTCAGAAATGCAACTGGCCATTGGCTGGGTGAAGGCTGGCCATCGTCCTGGAGGCTTTTAAAAAGAGACGGTCAGACAGTTTGAAAAGTTGAGTTTTAAACAGGGTTATATGGCATCCAGCAGGAAGCAGAGATACACATTCTCTATGGAAACACAGACTGAAGGCAGCAAAATCAAGCAATAGCCTACTATACGGAGGTAATTGCAGTGTGGGTGAAGAAAAGGAGGTCGATAGAAGAGGTATCAAGGAAGATAAAAATCATGATTGGATATATGGGTAATGCTGGGAGGAAGTTGAGAGTGAGGAGTCAAGGTAACACCTAGATTTGGAGTTGAGGATGTGACTCCAAATTCTTCCTCCCCCATTTAGAAAAGCCTTTGTCTCCTCATCTGTAAAATGGGTCAGATAAAAATGATTTCTAAACCCTAAAGTCCTGTGAACTAAATCCTTAGTTGGGAAGACTCTTCCTAGACAGCCTTTCTTCGTGCAGCCCCTGCCAATGTGGGACCCTAAACCATACTGGGAAATTGCCAGCTCTTCACAAAGGAAATACAAATGAAACCCAAATCTGTATGCTGACAAAGTATATCATCTTTTATTCTTAAGGAAAGTTATATGGAAAATAAACACAAGGTCTATTTATTCTAGAAAACCATGAGCTATGAACAAATAGAATTTGGACCCATCCAATGTAAAGGAACCAGAAACTGATGGAGTCACTCGATCCTAGAATCTCAGAGTTAGAAATGAATTTATTATCTATTGAACCCAATTCCCCTTATTCTACAGAAGAGGTCTCCGTAAAAGGCAGTGACTTGCTTGAGACTACCCAGTTTAGTAAAAGTAACTATAGTAAGGGTGACCTTTTCCCCTTTTCTAGTCAGGGACAGAGACAAGATTCCAATCCAGGTCCGCAGAATCTAAATTTGCTCTATTTTTTTTTTACTATATTCTACCCTCCTTCAGCAGGACTAATGCACAGAGCTGGCTAGGAAGTGGGTGCCCCTTTGGTATTCAGTAATGTTTGATGACTAGTGGTGTGCCCTGAGAATAAACATGACTTACAATTATGCAGGCCTTCAGGCAAAAGATTTCCAGTCTAGTATGGAGATGCTCAGTAAATCCATCATGTAGCTAGGGTTTTTTTTTCCTTTACCCAAGAAATTATTAGGGAGCATATTTCAATTTCCACAACTTTTCTTGCCTCCAGAGAAGTTCCCATTGCCAAAGGTAATCCATCTGGTAGCCATTCTCTCCCCCAATCTTGGCAGCTCGCCATTGATGCATGGAAGTCACCTAGCGATCCAGGGGCTCCCAGTGGACCCTGGGTTTAACTAACACAAAGGAAATAGAGGGAGGTGGAGATTCAACAAAGAGAATAGGAGGGTTTCAATAGGATGAGAAAAAGCTCTCTTTCTTTATGCTGACAAAGGACAAGGATAATGAGAGCTGTTGGCCTGCTTTAATCATCCTTCCAACTCAGGGACCAGCAACCGAGGATGGGTAGTATATCAGGCAAATAGCCAGAAATTCAGAAGGGGGTGGTTTGGGCTAAGGTGACATATTAATATGACAAGATGTCCCTGGTTTCAAGGCAGTCAATATTTAAAACTTAAGCTTATTAAACCTGCCTGAGAGATCACTGGGCAAACCTTCTCGGGTCTCATTTTGCTGCAATTACCAGTGAAGTTGGATGAAAAAAGGTAAAAGAGGTCAGCAAATACTGCCATCCAGGCATAATACTCCCCATGCACTGACCTCCAGAGTAGATGTTTACTTTCTAACCAAGAGTTGGTCAAAAGGATGAACAGGAGCATGGACAGGAAGCAATTTCCCCTTCACTTAGGATCCCAGGACTTGGAGCTAGTAAGGACATCACAGATAGCATAGTCCAGCCCCTTCATTTAACAGATAAGAAAACTGAGACTCAGAGAGAAGGTTCCTTACACTCACATAGTAAATAAAAGAAGCAGAATCAGTAGCTGAGTCATACTTGTATTGAGTCATTTGTTCAAGAACTGATCATTTTTTTTGCACTAAACCCAAGCCCCCCAGTCCCCTTCCTCTTCCTCTTGTGGAATTTTTCCTCCAATGTCCATACCATCCATAGTCCCCCTAGCTTCCTTCATTCAGAAATATGACAAATTGATCCATCAATTCCTCCATCCACTTAGCTGGCCATTGAAGACATATCAGAGAGACAACATGCTATCATGGAAAGTGAAATTGGTTGGGGTAGGTGTAGGATGGGGGAAGAGGGGTAGCTATGTAGCTCGGTGGACAGAGCCAGGCCCAGAGACAAGAGGATCTGGGTCCAATTCTGGCTTTAGATACTTCCTAGCTGTGACCCTGGGCAAGTCACTTAACTCCAAGTGCCTAGCACTTACTACTCTTCTGCCTTGGGGAATACAGATTATTGATTTTAAGATGGAAGGGAAGGGGAAAGGAAGGAAGGAAGGAAGGAAGGAAGGAAGGAAGGAAGGAAGGAAGGAAGGAAGGAAGGAAGAAAGAAAGAAAGAAAG
>NW_025349560.1:0-5993 GCF_016433145.1 Gracilinanus agilis
ATATATATATATATATATATATGCTACTAAAAAGAAGATTTATTGTTTTTTATCCTCATTCAATTGTCTCTTGATATCTATTCAATCTAAATTTTCTAAAATTTCTTTCACTTGCCCTACTTTTTTCTTATTTATTTTTTGGTTGCAATTATCTAGTTCTGATAGGGGAAGGTTGGGGTCACCTACTAGTATAGTTTTACTACCTAGTTCCTCCTTAAGCTCCTTTAGTTTCTCCTTTAAAAATCTGAATGTGTTACCACTTGATGCATATATGTTAAATATTGATATTTTTTCATTATGTATACTATCTTTAACCAAGATATAATTACCTTCCTTATTTCTTTTAATCAGATTTATTTTTGCTTTAGCTTTTTCTGAGATCATGATTGCTACTACTGCTTTTTTTAAATCTCTGTTGGAGTCCAATAGATTCTGTTCCATCTCTTACCTTTACTCTGTATATATCTACATGTGTGGAGTATGTTTATTGTAAACAGTATGAATCTGGTTTTTAATCCACTCCACTGTCTGCTTCCTTGTTCCTAAATTTCCTTAGATTGAATGATATCTAGAACCCTTTCCAGATCTAGCTTGGTTGGTTGGTTGGTTTTCAAAGAGGACCTTTGTCCTTCTTATTCAAAGAGGACCGAAATTACATTACTGGTAATGTCTCTCGACTCATAAATAAAGTGGATTTAAGTGAGACAGAATTCAACAAAGCTATTGACTCAACTTTCTCTTCCATAATCATTGAAATTCAGAGGCAAGACAAAAGTCAAGATAACTGGTGAAGGCTTGGGAGGTAGTGAATATCCATGGCTTCTTTCATGCTAAACCAAGCTCTAAGCTCTCCATGGTGCCTGCTTCTGTAGACTTTATGAACATTGGAACTAATTCTCCTCATCTACCCCTCATGATGGGTGAAGTTTTCACATGCTTGGAGTAGATATGCCTCTGATGAATTTGGAGCCTGTCAGTTACCTTCAACCTGGTTTCACTCATTGGCCAAGATGGTTTCATGGGGTGTGTCTGCTGTGCATGCTATTGTTTCTTGGAGCCACAGGCTTGAGATGGGGAGGGAGGGAAGATGGACATTGAAGGAAGAAAGTAGCCTGCAAAATGGCTTGACAAACCCTCATACCAGAGGTCTTAGTCTTCCCTGAATACCCCAAGCAACTCTCCAATTCAATGACTTACATCTTGAATATAGTAGAAATTAGTATGCATCCCATTTGAGTGATACTTATTAAGAGGAACCTACTACTTGGATTTTTAAAAAAAATCAGCAATCATAAGATACATTTGAGGCCAGAGAATAATTACCTCATAAAATGATGAGAATATGTTTTTCCAGGGCAGGTCAAGTGATGCTTTGAGGTAATAGTTACAGAACTGAAGTATAGTAAAATTGAGTTCTGCATCCAACCCTATTGTTTACTATACAACCCATACACCGTAATCTCCCCATGGATCCATGTACACTCTGTGCTTCCCCACTGCTATTCTCATTTTTTCTCTAGTCTGGAATTCCTTCATCAACATTCCTACTGCTGAATCCATCTTTTTTCAAACCTAAATGTCATCTCTTCCAATAAACCATTACTCTCCCTACATTAAGAAGAATATCATGTAGAAAGTAAATTCTTATTACTTATTTGTTGATATGTTGAAAGTGCAGAATATTTTTTAAAATTTGGATGGGACTAGTAATTGCATTTTTAAGTTTATTAAGAATGTTTTTCCATGGTTACATGATTCATGTTCCCCCCCATCTTTTACCTCCCCCCTCCCAGAGATGACAGGCAATTCCATTAGTTTATACATGTGTCATTGTTCAAAATCTATTTCCATGTTATTCATATTTGCAAAAAGGTCATCTTTTAATGCCAAAATCCCAGTCATAAACCCATAGAACCATGTGATTGATCATATGTTTTTCTTTTGCATTTCTACTCCCACAGTTCTTTCTCTGGATGCAAATAGTGTTCTTTCTCATAAGTTCCTCTGGATTGTCCTGGATCATGTTAGGAAAATGTTAGGAAAACTCAAGATACAGTCCTGCTTCAAATGGTTACTGACTCTATGTGTCCCCAGGCAAGATATTAAACTTTCTCAGTCTCACGTTTCTCCTTTGCCTAATATATAATAGCATATGACTCACATAGTTTGGAAATCAAATAAAATGACAGAAAATATTTTTCAGACATTAAAACAATATAAATGCTTGTTACTGTGATTATAACTAGTTCCAGTATTTCTGACAGCCTTTAGTTGAATTATTCTGTCAAAACTCTTTAAAAGAGCTCTACCAGTTATAAGAAATACAAAAATACTAACTTATTCAATTAATTTATTAATTTAAATTAATATAAGTTGAGTATGATTTATTTATCAAGATGGGATTTTTATCTTCTTGTGGCCTTTTACCAATTTGCCTAAAAAAGGAAGCATATAAAGTGATGTAATTAACAGTGGGAAAATATAAATACATACTTCTTTGAAGGCTATCAGGTATTAAGCTGTCAAAGGACAAAGAATTCAATAGAATTAAAGACCTTCATTCTCATTTTACTTTAGTGACTGAATGAACAGAGGGAAGAAAGAAATAAAAGATAGAAGGGCAAATCTACATATCATTAAGCTAAAGTCATGAATATTTGAAATACTTCTTTCTTTTCAATGGCATTTCTTCCACTCTCCCTAAACACATTTAAATAAAAAAATCAAATATTAAATCAGAAAATGTTCATTCCATTTCAATCATTCAAAAACTAGAGAGAATTGGTTATCAGTATTAAATTTCTACACATTCAATATTTGTTACAAATTTAATATTTACCTCAATCAATAAGTATTTAATAAGTGACTTCACTGTGCCTGGTCCCAGGTTAGGAATGACTTAAAATATGAGTATGAAAATTGAAATAATCCTTACTTGCAAGCAGTTTACAATCTAATGAAGGAGACAACACACACACAATATAAAAAAATTAAACAGAAATACAGGCAAAATTGTTTGGGTAGAACACAAACACTTCTCATTAGGAGAACTTCTATCTTCATGAAGTAAATATACTTGAACTGTGTCTTAAAGTAGAGAGGGATTCTTTGATATGGAATTAAGGACAATATATTCCAATTCTATGCATGGAGTGGGGTGGCCAGTGACAAGGCAGAGATAAGAATGAAGTTCTGTGACTGAAGAATATAGAGAAGGCCAGTTTGGCTGGATCATTGAGTTTGGAGACAGGAAGACACCAAGAAAATAACTTAGGGACATATTATACAGCACTTTAAAAGCTAAATATAGAAGATTATATTAGCTTAAAGTCAATAGGAGGAAAACACTGGAGTTGATTAATAGGGGAATCACATGATCAGATTTTCACTTTTTGGCTATCGAATACAGGATGGACTAAAGTGGGGAGAGGCTTGAGATTATTATAATAATCTAAGTTGGAGGTGAAGAGAACCTGAAAGGTAGTAAGTGTGTGAATTGAGAGAAAGGGAAGGATGTAGGAGATATTATATAGTTAGAAATAAGTCCAAGCATCTAATTGGATATGTTAACTAAAGTTGAGAATGGAATAAAGGGTAATGTTGAGATTATAAACCTGAAATGCTAGATGACTGGTAGTACCTTCAATGAAAATATGGATGTTTGGAAAAGGAGAAAGATTAGAGCAAAAATAATGACTTTTAGACATGTTCAGTGTAAAATAACCAGTAGATTACTGGTGATGTTAGGCAGAAGCTTAGTGAAGAAATGGAGACTGAATAAAGAGAATTGAGAGATTATGTAGATAAAAAAATTGTAATTACATCTATGGAAACTGATTTAATTACTAAGAAAGAATATAAAAGGAAAAGAAAAGGTCCCAAAATATAATATAATAAAATATGATCCTTCAAAGGAAAAGAAACAACTATTTTGGAATGTCCATTATTATGAAGAATGATGGGTATGATGAATCATTTAAGGAGACTAAACAATACTTAATCAGGTTAGCAGGTAAGCCATTACTGTACCACCAAAAAAAATCAAAGAAGAGAGGATTCAGGAGGAGATAATAATCAGTAATAACAATTTTAGAAGGTAGGTTGAAAAGATTTAAGGCTGAGGCATTAACACTTTAAAAATTTGGAAATAATTAGCACCTTCTGAAAAAGAACTTTAGATTGAGTGATTAATTCAGGGGCCAGGCTGAAAAAAACATTAGAGGGTTAGGAAGTGGAAATAAATGCAAGATGCAATTGAAGACATCCTTTTCAGATATTTTGACTAAAGAAAAAAGAGGGGAGATGATAGTTTGAAGAGATGTTAGGATCAAGTTAAGTTTCTTTTCTTTCTTTTTTTTCTTCTTTAAGAAAAATGAGTCACACATATTTTAAGAAAGTAGGAAAGGAATAAACTGGAGGAATCCCATGTGAACTGTAATGACCTCCAGGAATTGATGCAGAGTTAAAGGAGCAGAACCAGAAGAACAATGTACACAGAGACTGATACACTGTGGTAAAATAGAATGTAATGTATTTCTGTACTAGCAGCAATGCAATGATGGAAGAAATTCAGTCTTTAAAAAATAGAGGGAGTTGTCATCTAGCTTGGTGGCACTCCCAGAAGTGTGATGACTGCATAGCTCTGGTAGAAGGCCTAAATTTTAGAGCTAAACTCCTTTCCCTAATTAGTGATTTGTATGACTAAAAAAAATAGAATTGGGCAAAAAAAAGCTAATGATTTCAAAATGCATCAAGAAACAATAAAATCGAATCAAAAGAATGAAAAAATAGAAAATATGAAATATCTCATTGAAAAAATAACTGACCTAGAAAATAGATTCAGGAGATAAAAGTTAGGAATTATTAGACAACCTGAATGTCATGGAAAACAACAAAAAAGTTTAGATATCATATTACAAGAAATTATCCAAGAAAACTGCCCTGATGATCTTGATAGTCTATTAACTCCCAGGAATGTTATAGGCAGGTTCTAGAGTCATCAGACCTTTCCTTTGGTATCCATCTTCAACTCAGGTGGAATTTATGGACTTCAGAGTCCATAGACCCAGGTTAGGTTTGTTTTTTTTTTCTCTCTCTCTCTCTCTCAATAAATGTCTCAGTCAAATAATTTTTAAAAAATATTTTTATTGAGCTTCCGGGTTAAGATGGCAGCAGAGTAAGAAGCAGCTCTTAACCTCTCCTGACTGAAACACACAAAACTCCTCAAGGGGACATAAAAACAAGTCCAGACGAACTGAGGAACCCCACAACAGGGCACAGCGTGGAAGGTACGTGGAATCGAGACATTTCCATGCTATAAAGGGCTCTCACTCAATCGCGTGCTGAGCAACCGCCCCACCCCCACCCCCTCCACACTCACCTATAGCTCCGAACCCAGCTAAAAAGAAATAGAGCAAGTTTGGGGCACCCATCGAGTCATCGGCAGCTCCGGGACCTGTTCCTGAGAGCAGCAAGACTTAAAACCCCATTAAGTCAAGAACGCACGCGAAATCTGAGCGCGGGCGCAGAGAGTGGACGCTGGGAGCAGAGAGCCGGCTGAGCAGAGGCGTGGGCGTGGGTGGAGGCGGACACAGCCAGGAACTAAAGCCTAAGTGGGGAACCAGTGCAGATGGGTATACGACTGTGGAAGCAGCGCCCTGAGACTTGTAAAGAAACCTCCTGCAGAGGATCAAGCAAGGGAATCCACCAGGGGGCTTGACCTTGGAAAAAACTAGAACTCAGACCTCAGGACTGAGCGCGAGGATAAACCTGAGAAGCTGCTGGGCTAATGATGGCTAATCAGTTACAGGAAATTCAGATGAGAAAGAATAATAACAAAAAAAAGAAGTCTTTAACACTCGACAGCTTCTACACAGAGAAAATCCAGACAACCGAGCAAACAGAGGAGGAGAACAAACAACCATCCAGACCCTCCCCAAATAAGGAAAACTCCTCACAAGCTATGGAAGAGTTCAAATCTGAGATTTTGAGGA
>NW_025349561.1:0-5453 GCF_016433145.1 Gracilinanus agilis
CTCCAGACCTGACACTCTATCCAATGAGCCACCTACCCTCCCTTATTGGAAAAAATAGCATAACTAAAAATACCTGCTATTTCATTGGTATGGAGAAACCCTGGTGAAGAAATTCCCTCTTCCAAAGTAGAATGGAGACTGTTCCTGCCATTTATAGCCTTAGAAGAGTGAGTGAGGGCATTGAAAAGCTAAATTACTTGTCCTGGGGTCACAAAGCCAGTATGCATCAGAGGTGAGAATTAAATACCCATCTTCCTTAGACCAAGAACAGCTCTCTACCCTCTATACTGTGTAAGAGTGGGCATTTAAAAATAATAAAGAAAATAACAAGGGAAAATCTAGTAGAATTATTCTTATCACCACCAAACCTCCTCCAATATAGAAGAAGTACAATCTCAAAAGATTCCCATGCTATTGCCTGGAATTTTTTTTCTCTATTGTGTAGGCAGACCCTATAGATATTGCCTTAAAAATCCAGAGTCAGCAGCTGATGTATGATGGACATTTTCTTCTCCGTGAAAGTCTTGGAAGGAAGAATAAGTGTTATTAATAACATTAATGAAAAGCCAAGAGTGGAAGACTAAGCCATCTGCAGTGCATTCCAATTCAGCAATATAAATAACACTGTTTAAAATGTTTAAAACAGACAATATTTATGTATTTCATTCATAAGAAAAAATATCTCCAGATACTTTAAGTATGATGTTTACTATCCAAAACGATTGTGGCTGATTTGAAAATATGGCTTTTATAGCCAAATAATGCCGTTGTAAAAGGAGTATGCAGAAGAGATTTTCCCCATTGTATAAAAGAATGATATGTAAATATAACAATCAGCTATATTATAACCAGTAAAATAACTTTTAATTGTTTTTCCTTCAGTTATATTTTCTGCTTGACTGGCTTTGCTTACAGTGTTTGAAAGACCAACTCATCACTTTCTGTTGCTAATCAAGAATAGTAATTGTATACATTATAAACACAGAGTTATAGGTTGCTGAATTGAATGAATTTTAGAATCATAAGTAGCATTTTCTCCATTCTATAAATGCGCCATTTAAAATAACAAAAAATGTCTCAAGAGGGAAATGGGGGCACTGGATTTGTCAGCATCTTCTGGCCCAGATACCCCTAAGAGAATAAAGAAGGGCTCAGAAGGATGTTGCCAAGGATGGTCCTGTCTCTGACTTCATAGCATGGATTCTTCATGGCTCCATTCTACAATGTTCTCTGGGCTTTAGATCTCAGACAGCTCACAGTATCGCCCAACACTCAAGGCTTCACCAAGAACACATAGCACACAGTAGCATACAATGAAAACAATCTAAGTACAAAAGACACTTAATATCCCATGACTGTGACACTGAGAATTCTTGCCTGGTGTGCACACTATCTCTCTTCCTCGCCTTCCCTTACAACTATGATATGATAAGATACCAATTTAATGGTTCTGGGTCTTTCTGATTTTATAAGTATCTATAGGTAACCAGGAGATGAGAAAAGTTCATGTCCTTGTTAATAGCATTTATGTGATGTTTTAAAGTTTGTAAAATGCTTTAGAAATATTCTCATTTGATCTTTACAACAACCCTGGGAGATAGGTTATATTATTTTCCCCATTTTATAGATGGGAAAGGTGCTATTACATTGCCATTTTACAGATGAGGAGATCTGGGGTTGGATTTGAACACAGAGCTTCCTGACATTGGGTCCAGCACCTCCTGCAAAACAGTAGCGTATTGTTAAGTGTTCTAGCAAGAGTTGCTGCTTTCCAGCCCCAGTGGATCAATTGCCTTGTTTTTCTACCTGTGTTAACAGATTTGGGAAGCCATATCTATGATGCCCTTCTTTTGTTCCACCAGCAAGCACAGAAAATGACTGGCTGGCACACCATGGCTACTCTATCTTCCTTTAAGATCGGGTACTTTAGAACCTTGTTTAGCCTAGACAAAAATACAGATCTTCTCTTTTTCTCCCTTGTCCCACTTCCTGAAAAATAGTGCATCACTTTTCTTTAAGTTTTATTAAGAGTTTGTTCTCATAGGAAAATGAATTGTTAAAATGGCAACTTAAAGGAGAAAGTCTTTAGGTCACAAGCTATGGTTTAAAACTACAGATCACCATACCAACCACAGGGAGTGCCATCTTAGCTTCTTTCCCAACTGACCCTCTTTCTATCTATCCTTACTCTTGATATTAGATCAGTTCTTGATTTTTCCATCTTGCTGATTTCCTTGGCAAAGTTGTCTGAAGTCTGACTCTTAGAATTTGCCATCTCCAGATGTGGAAACCCAAAGCTATTGAGTCTCCCCATTATAGTCACATTCATTCTCTGAGTCTTTAGAGTTTCTGGTCTGACTTGATGATACTTATCTCATCCGGGGTCTCTTTGGCTGGGAAGTTGATTCAATTCAATCCAGCAAGCATTCGCATGGAGCTTGGCATATAGTAGTGCTTAATAAGTGCTTACTAAGCGACAAGCATTTATTTAGCCAGCATTTATTAGTGTTTAGTATATGCCAGCTTAGCCCAATGCTTGGTACATAACAAGCGCTTATTAAATGTTTATTGACTGACTGACAAGCATTTATTAAAACATCTGTTTTATGTTAGACCCTGTGCTGTGTATTGGGAATGAAAATGAAAGCACGGTTTGCCCTCAATGAGAGGAAAAATAGTCTATTGAACAGAAGTAGACATGGGCATTGATTTTTTTTCTCTATATGACCCACCTCCTGAATCCTAGTTAGATTACCTACATGGACTATAATGCCCATTGAAATGAAATTATTGGGGCAGCCAGGCCTGGAGACAAGAGGTCCTGGTTTCAAATCTGGACCCAGACACTTTCTATCTGGATGACCCTGAGCAAGTCACTAACCCCAGGTGTCTATCCCTTACCACTCTTATACCATGGAACCAATATTTAGTATCAATTCTAAGACCGAAAGTAGGGGAAGAAAAGAAAAGAAAAGAAAGGAAAAGGAAGAAAAAAAATCAGAAAGAAAAGAACAGAAAAGAAAAGAAAAAAGTTGTCTCTGAATTACTGCTCTAAATTGACTCCTGGGTTGTCTTTTCTCTAGAAGCCAAGAATCATGGTATCATAAGCCTGGATCATTATGATCTCTCTAAGGCTGACATTCCCTAGTACTACACCAAACGTAAGGTCTCCTACCAAACTGAGTTGTTTCTTGTTCTGATCTAATAATTATAGTGACCATTACCTGGGTCTTTGTTCAATGACCAAGAGCCAAAATCACAGATACAATCTAGAACTAAACCAACTATGATTGCTCTTCCACTTAGCTTCAGCCAAGTATAAAATATAAAAATGCTTCTGTTTCTCCAGTAGTCTAATCCTTGCCTGATCAATAATCCATTCTACAATAAACCACCAAAGGGATCATCTAACTTCTGTTTGAATCTCTCTGATAATGGGTGAGCCTTCTGAGGCAATCTCTCAGTTTCAAGAATCACTATAATTATTCAAAAGTTTTTCCTTAAATCAAGCTAATCTATTATCTTTAATTCCCATCCATTGTTCCTAGTTCTAACTTCTGGGACTGAGTAGAATTCAATCAACTAATAAATAGTAATGATGATAATGAGCATTCATATAGTGCTTTAAGTTTCCCAAGCAAGTTACATATGTTAACTCATTTGTTCTTCACATCAACCTTGTAAGGTAGGAGCTATTGAGAAAGTCCCGTTTTATAAATGAGGAACCTGAGGCACAGATAAATTAAGAAACTTGCCCAGAGTCACACAGCTGAGGAATATCTAAGGCAGAATTCAAACACAGGTCTTTCAAACTCCAAGTCCTGCATCTCTTCACTTACCATGTGCCAGCCATTTTGCTAGCACCCTCCCCTACCTGGCAACCTTTTAGAACTTGATGATGCCATAATATCCTATATGTCTTCTCTTCTCCAGTGTAAATATCCCCATTTCCTTTGAGCCATCTCTTTTATAGGAAAGTCCTCTAGTTTTCTCACCATCCTAATTGCCTTCTTCTTGGCATGAATTAATTTACCTACATCTTCCCTTAAAAAGTATTGCTCAGAACTGGACACAACATAAGAGATTTAGCCTGCCTGGGAACGAGTATGAAAAAATCTGGCAGGAACCAAGGATTAAAACCCTACCAAAAAAATAAAAACAAAAACCCTACACTATGGCCATCATTGGAATAAGACCATGCTGGAATAGCCCCAAAATAACAATAAAATATTAAAGCAAGAATAGAGAAATAAATAATTTTAAAGACAACTTTTAAGGACCACCCCAATACTGAAGAATCATCTCCAAAGAATTTCTACAACTTTCTCTTCTATATGTTATCCCGTTATTTATTGTCTACTTCTAGGCAGATGTTCCCAAGCCCTTATGGGCTAACACAACATCCATGACCCATTTACGTGGACTTCAGAGAATATGCAAATATATAATAACTGGTTCCTATTCACTTACTTGGTGGTGAAAGAAAAACCTCTTCAATTGTCTGCTGAGCAGAAAATGAGTGTTCATTCAAAAAACTTCCATGGAACAATGTGGCCCCTTTTCTCTACCATGGTGATAAATAAGAAGGACAGGCTGCCATAGACCTCTAGGTAGTGAAGGGTTCCTTTAGTGACTGAAATAGTTAGCATCCACCTTAGGCATCTATCTCCTTACCCAGGTCAACATGAAGCCATGAAATGATGAACACATTGCTTACCCGTTGCTTCTATTCCTGTTGTGTCTTTTATTTCCTGCTTTTAGTTGAAGGGATGCTTGAGATAGAAAGACCGTGATCTTCATAATTTAAGACAAGATGTCCAGGTATCAGAGTCCATGCCAGCATTTGTGGTCTGCCAAGCCTGGCGAAGAACAAATCCTTGAGTGACCTGCTTCATCCAGCTCAGGCATGGATTGAAATGGACACAATGGAGTGATTTTGTCCATTGGCTGTGCTACATGGGGAAATGGACTTGGTTAGGGGCTAGAGGAGGAAGATGAATATTTGTAAGCCACTACTTTAAGGCTGAAACCACTATTCCCAAGTCCTGAACCAGTATAGAAGAGAATATGCCCCTAGTTTGGGGGAAAGGGTTTGGTACTCATAATTCTTGCTATGTCTTCTCATGCAATACTCTTTCTGCAACAGCTAATTGATATTAAAAGATGTTAATCAAGAGTATTAATAATGTTGAGGAGATATTAAGTGTCACTTATTAGATTATATTAATGAGATAAATCACAATTTATAGTAGGAGGAATACCCTGGGATGGGCAGTAGTCAATAACATTAGAAAGATACCCTCAAGGGACAGCTGGGTGGTTCAATGGATTGAGAGCCATGCTTAGAGATGGGAGGTCCTAGGTTCAAATGTGACCTTAGAGATTTTCCAGCTGTGTGACCGTGGGCAAGTCATTTAATCCCCATTGCCTAGTCCTTACCACTCTTATACCTT
>NW_025349562.1:0-1489 GCF_016433145.1 Gracilinanus agilis
CCCATTCCAGATGGGGGAAAGGACTATGTCAAGGGAGGAGTCATATTACCTATGTGTTTTGAAGAAAATGTCGTTCCAGTAAACAAAGTATAATGGAGTGTAGTTGGAATTTTTCAGGGTAATAAAGACATGATAGCTTTTTATGGTCCTTTGGGATCCTCAGTGAAATGAATTCTGCAAAAAAGAGAAAAGTTAAGACTCATAAATATTAGTTTTCTTTTCACCATTAAACCAAAAAATATATAAGCTACTATTCATAAGCTATTGGGAGTTGCAGGTATTAAAAGTATTATTTAAATCTCCAGGTGTTTCAATGCAGCCCAAAACTAATAAAATCTCAGAAATCAAGAAGCTACTCATGGGGCCGAAGGAACTTCTCCTTAAGGGTTAAAGCTGTTTGGAGACTAATTGTGTCAGTGTCTGCATGTTTAGGCCTCTGGCACTAGAAATAAGTCCTCTCTCAGCAAGATGATCACTGGCAGCAGGAAATGGATAAATTCAAGCCTGTAATTTAGTTAAAAGCAAAAAAAAAAACTTGGTTTCAAGGCCAAGCACCAAATGGTCCCATTGGCTCTGGTGTGGTTGTCCAAAAAGCCCTCTCTAGTGAACTGTGGCTTTGGGGTCTGGCTAAGGGAAGTCATTCAGATATATCTTCTCCCCTGATAGACAGCCATTCAGGCATTGAGAAAGCCTTCATTTCCTTAGCCAGAAGCTAATGAACTGCACCTGAGAAAGAAGGGAAAGAGGTTAGCTGAGCCGGCCTGAGAGTGGCAGGACTACAACAGGAAACAGGTGTGAGGAAGTGCAGGGGGGGTTGGTGGGAGAGACTGGGAATAGATTTGCTGGACTCTAGGGACCCCAACCCAAAGTGGAGCTGCTCTCCTCAAAAAACTAGAGATGAGCCTGGAGTCCTTTGTGAGCTTAAAGCCATGGCTTAGGCCAGTTCTTCAAAGGAAAAGCTCTTTAGTTTGTGGGCTGTGGGTATGACTGGCTCTATAAATGAATATCTACTTCATTTGAAGTTAACCCAACTTTATTTTATTTAGTCAAACCTTGTGTAATTAGCTGTAGGGAAAAGAGAGGACATTTGGATAGAAAGTGCTATATTTAGAATCGAGACTTCTGGCCACATTCCCTGAATCACTAGGGTAGTGATGGGGAGGGAAGAGACAGACACAGAGAGAAGGAGACAGAGACAGACAGAGATAGAAGCAGAGACAGACAGAGAGAAGGTTTCATGGGACATGACTTCATGTCATAGTCTGGGCAATGTTCTTTTTTTCATCCACTTTGTCTTTATATATGGTTAATCAGTCACTTGAATTAGAATGGATTTTACTGAGAAGGCGCTGTAGTGTTTCTTGTCTTGATTCAATTAATCCAGTGCCCTTCTCTCCACTCATACTTGAAATCTAGACTTCTGGCCCCATTCCCTGGGTAATGATGGGGAGGAGAGAGAGAGAGAGAGAGAGAGAGAGAGAGAGAGAGA
>NW_025349563.1:0-4469 GCF_016433145.1 Gracilinanus agilis
GTTTATATTTTATATATAAAATATATTTTAAAAAACAAATTCATGGAGTCCCCTAGAATTAATCCACAGATCTGGACCCCAGGTTAAGAACCCTTGTGTTAAATTCATCCATACATTCGGAAGCTGCAGATAAGTTGAGTTGCCAATCTGGACTGGTGGAAGGAGTCCCCTACACTGATTAAATCATTGACAGAAGAAAAATCACTAGATTGACTTGGAAATGAGCCACTCTACGTAAGGCAACAGACCTAAATTTAATTTTTTTTTAAACCCTTAAATTCTGTGTATTGGCTCCTAGGTGGAAGAGTGGTAAGGGTGGGAAATGGGGGTCAAGTGACTTGCCCAGGGTCACACAGCTGGGAAGTGTCTGAGACCGGATTTGAACCTAGGACCTCCCATCTCTAGGCCTGACTCTCAATCCACTGAGCTACCCAGCTGCCCCCCTAAATTTAATTTTGCTTGAATCTCCTGGCACAACTGGCCCTGGACAAAACAGTGAAGAAGTAGATGGCATTAAACCAAGTCTTTTTGTGCCTGCCTCCTCCTTCCAGATGTATCAAATATAGGAGTGCTCTCTGCTAGGCCTTAACATGTTTATTTTCTCTAGGGAGACCCCCTACTCACAACCTTTTCCATGCAAACCCAGAGAACCACAAGGGACTGTTGGGTTTCTGTCTCTTCTGGGATTTTTAAGAAATAACCAGAAAAATGTGGCCAGACAAATGTAACGGAGCCTAGAGGAAAATATGTTGGATTTGGAGTCAGAAGACCTGGGTTCAAATTCAGACTCTAATGATTTTATTGCCTTTATGGCCTTAAGTAAGTTACTCTGCTTTACTTGCCCTCAGTTTTCTCATTTAGGGTCTCTTCTAGTTTTAAATCTGAGATATCAAAAATCTGAATAACCTAAATTAATTTACAGATGTAGTGCCATGCCAAATTACCAGGCTGTTACTTTATAGAACTAGATAAAATATTAAAAATTCTTCTGGAGGAAAAAAAAAGTCAAGATTCAGAATAAAGAAAAAAATCAGAATGAAGGAGGCATATTAGCACCATCAGACCTTAAGCTAGTCTACAAAACAGGAATCGTGAAAATTTTTTTGGTATTGTGAAAGGAAAAAGAGAAAGGGAAAGATATGGCCAACTGAATGCAGAATTCCAGAGAATAGCAAGGAAAGATAAGAAGGTTTTCTTAAATGAGCAATGTGAAGAAATAGAAGAAAACAATAGAAAGTGAAAGACAAGAAAAATTAGAGATAACAAGGGAAAGTTTCATGCAAAAATGAGCTTCATAAAAGACAAAAATGGTAGGGATAAAGGAGAAGAGATTAAAGGGACAACCAAGGAGTGGAATGGATAGAGCTCCACGGCCGAAGTTAGGAGGACTTGGGTTCAAATCTGTTCTCAAATACTTTATAGCTATGTGACCCTGGGCAAGTCACTTAACCCCAATCATTTAGCTCTTGTTGCTCTTCTGTCTTAGAATTAGTATTAAGACAGAAGGTAAGGATCTTTAAAAAGGAAGAGATTTAAAAGAGGTGGCAAGACCTCTAGAGAAAGAACTGTTGGAGTAGAAAAATGCAAATGAAAACATATTATTTATCATTTGTTTATTTGGGTATATGATTTGGGATTCTGGTTTTATAAGATTATCCTCTTACAAAAATGAATAATATGGAAATGTGTTTTCAGGGATATTACATGTGGAATTGCTTGTCAACTCCAGGAAGGGAGAAGGAAGAGGGGAGGAAGACAACATGAATCATATAACTTTGGAAAACATGTATAAATTTGTTATCAGAATAAAATAATGATAAAATTTTTTAAAAATAAAATTAAAAAAAAAAGAGGTGGCAAGACAAAAAATATTCAGGAAAGATCTTAACATCACTGATAACCATGATGGTGTGGTTACTGATCTAGAGCCAGACATCCTGGAGAAGGAAGTCAAGTGGGCTTTAGGAAGCATTGCTAATAATAATAGGGCTATCAGAGGTGACAGAATTCTAGCTGAGCTATTTAAGATCCTAAAAGATGATGTTGTTAAAGTGCTATGCTCAATATGTCAGCAAATTTGTAAAACTCAACAGTGGCCATTGGATCGGAAAAGATCATTTTGTGTCCCAGTCCTAAAGAAGGGCAATGCCAAAGGATGTTCAAATGATTGAAAAGTTACTCTCATTTCACATGCTTAACATTCTGCAAACTAGGCTTCAGCAGTATGTGAATTTAGGATTTCCAGAAGAGCAGGCTGGTTTTCAAAGACCAAATTGCCAACATTCATTGGATTATGGAGAAAGCAAGAGAATTCCAGAGAAATATTTACTTCTGTTTCATTGACTACACCAAAGTCTTTGACAATGTGGATCACAACAAAATGTGGCTGGTCCTCAAAGAAATGGGAGAAGCAGATCATCTTACTTGTCTCCTGAGGAACCTGTAGGTGGGTCAAGAGGCAACAGTTAGAACCAAACATGGAACAAATGATTGGCTTCAGATTGGGAAAGGAGTACAAAAAGGCTGTAGTCACTTATTTATTTAACTAATACACAGAACACATCATGCGAAATGACAGGCTGGATGAATTAGAAACTGGAATAAAGACTGTCACAAAAAACATCAACAACCTCAGATAAGCCAGATATCACTCTGATAGCAGAAAGCAAAGAAGAATTAAGTTTCTTTTTTTTTTTTAAACCCTTACTTTCTGTCTTAGGATCAGCACTAAGTATGACTTCCAAGTAAATTGGGGTTAAAACTTGCCCAGACTCTCATAGTTAGGGCATGCTTGAGGCCAGATATGAACCTAGGAACCCTTGTCTCTAGAAGTGACTCTCTATCCACTGAGCCACCTCATTGCCCTAAGAAGCTTCTTGATGAGAGTGAAAGTATAAAAGCTGGTCTGAAGCTTAACATAAAAATAAATAAACAAATAAATAAACAAACAAACAAATAAATAAATAAGATCTTGCAAATGGATCCCACTACTTCCTGGCAAATAGAGAAGAAATGAAAGCAGTGTCATATTCTTGGGTCCAAAAATCACTGCAAAGAGACTGCAGCCATGAAACTGAAAGACTCTTTCTTTTTTGAAACAAAGATATGGCAAATCTGGACAGGATACTAAAAAGCAGAGACATCCCCTTAATGACAAAAGTCTGTATTGTCAAAGCTATGGCTTTTCCACTGTAAGAGTTGGATTTTTTAAAGTAATATTTTACTTTTCCTCCATTACATGTAAAATAATTTTTAATATTCATTTTATTTTATTTATTTATTTTAATTAATTTATTTAACTTAGAATATTTTTCCATGGTTCCATGATTCATGTTCTTTTCCTCTTGGAGCCAATGAGCAATTCCACTGGGTTTTACATGTATCATTGATCAAGACCTATTTCCATATTATTACTATTTGCAATAGAGTAATCATTTAGAGTCTACATCCTTAGTCATGTCTCCATTGAACCATGTGATCAAGCAAATGTTTTTCTTCTGTGTTTCTATTCCCACAGTTCTTTCTCCAGAAGTGGATTGTGTTCTTTCTCATAAGTGCCTCAGAATTGTCCTGGATCATTGCCTTGCTGCTAGAAGAGAAGTCCATTATGTTTAATTGTGCTACAGTTTATCAGTCTCTGTATACAATGTTCTCCTGGTTCTGATCCTTTTGCTCTGCATCTATTCCTGGAGGTTGTTCCAGTTCATTATTCCTTTTAGCACAATTTATTTAGCCATTCCCCAAATGAAGGGCATTCCCTCATTTTCCAATTTTTTGCCACCACAAAGAGCCCAGTTATAAATATTTTTGTAAATGTATTTTCCCTATTATCTCTTTGGGGTACAAATCCAGCAGTGGTATGGCTAGATGAAAGGGCAGGCAGTCTTTTAAAGCCCTTTGGACATAGTTCCAAATTGTCGTCCAGAATGGTTGGATCAATTCACAACTCCACCAGCAATGCATTAATTTCCCAATTTTGCCACATCTCTTCCAACATTTATTACTTTCCTTTGCTGTCATATTAGCCAATCTGCTCAGTGTGAGGTGGTACCTTAGAGTTGTTTTGATTTGCATTTTTCTAATTATAAGAGATTTAGAACACTTTTTCATGTACTTGTTGATAGATTTCTTTATCTGAAAACTGCTTATTCTTGTCCCTTGCCCATTTTGTACAATTGATTTAGCTCCTTATAAATTTGAGAAATTAGACCTTTGTCAGAGGTTTTTGTTATAAAGATTTTTTTCCCCAATTTGTTGCTTCTCTTCTAATTTTGGTTGCATTGGTTTTGTTTGTACAAAACCTTTTTAATTTAATGTAATCAAAATGATTTGTTTTACATTTTGTAATATTTTCTATTTCTTGCTTGATCTTAAATTCTTCCCTTTCCTATAGATCTGACAGGTATACTTTAACATTCATTTTTAAAAAAGTTTTGAGTTTCTTCCTTCCTTCCTTCCTTCCTTCCTTC
>NW_025349564.1:0-9471 GCF_016433145.1 Gracilinanus agilis
AGAGAGAGAGAGAGAGAGAGAGAGAGAGAGAGAGAGTGAGTTAGTTTAAACTCTACTTTTAACATAAGTGATTGGTTCTCATTTGAAAGACTTTTAACCACTGTTGGCATCACTCTTTCAACTAACATTTAATATAAGTAGAATATTGCTTATCTAATTAAGATGAGAGGAAGAAAACACTTCCCCATTTTCCATGACTGGGCTTTTAATAGCATAGCTTCCAGTCTTCTTCAGAAGCCATCACCACTGTCACTTAATTTTCAAGCTTCCAGTATTTAATTGAAGGGTGTGCATTATAATTAAAAAGGTACCTGCAGGGCAGCTAATTCTAAAACCTGGTGATAAGTGACTGAAGCAAGAATGCTCAATTTAATTTTCATGCTTTAGTAATTCTAATCTTGCACTGATAAAGATATTCTCTTCAAAAGCCTGGGTCTTAGCTTGTAAGAGAACATAACATCTTGCATTTCATCTGCATCTCTTTCACTAAATATGCACACTTATTTATAGTTAGAGAGATGCAAAATTTTAGAGCTACAGCTTGATACCTTGATGATCCTTGAGAGGCAGAATGGCATAGAGAGAGAGAGCTAAACTTGGAGTCAATGCAAAGGACTAGACTTTAAATGGGGCTTTTGTCATTTATTATTGGTGTGCCTTTGGGAAAGTTTTCTCACTTCAATAAGGAACTGTTCTGCTTTAAATCTATGTTCTAGTTCCCATGCTCCCATTTAGTGGGTCACAAAATCCTGGGAAATCTTAGAAGACAATGGTTCAAAGTGATCACACTAAAAATTCATAAATGGTGCCATGTACAGTAAACAATTGACATATGATGTTATATAACATGTACAACTATTATATCATATTTTATTTAAAAATAGCTCTTCTCTCCCTTTGGAATAACAAACATGTACATGTTTAAAGCATTATATTTCTTTCTATAGCAATTCAAAACTGTTTTGGTAATGTACATTGTTTTGGTGTTCATACATAAATTACATCAAACTCTGACTAATTCTCTCTTTTTTTTAACCCTTAACTTCTGTGTATTGGCTCCTAGGTGGAAGAGTGGTAAGGGTGGGCAATGGGGGTCAAGTGACTTGCCCAGGGTCACACAGCTGGGAAGTGTCTGAGGCCAGCTTTGAACCTAGGATCTCCCGTCTCTAGGCCTGGCTCTCAATCCACTCAGCTACCCAGCTGCCCCCAAACTCTGACTAATTCTGTCTAAGACAAAGCTTATTTTTTTCTAACAATTTCTAGCATTTTCATTACATTATTTCCAAATTTTAACCAGGGTTTGGTATTCAGGTACAAATCAATTCTTGAGGAAAGGTCAGGTCAGACCCACATGCATGCCTTCAATTATGCTCTATATACTATAACTGTTTCTGAATAGCTCCTTTATTCCCCTTTGCTGTACTATAATCATACCTCATAAATTGTGTAATCATGATCAGGATGTTACAAATCCTTGGGTTCTTGTAGCACAAATAGAAGGCTGTTTAAAAACCACAGTCACTGGGCATATACATTAGAAGTCATTTTGAAACCAAAATGGACCACAAACATTCTTCAGAATCAAACCTCCAACTGCCTCTTACTGAAGTATTAAGGGTGTTTTCATATTTATACTTAGCTACTATTTATATTACTATTCTTCAATGAGGCAGATTTTTAAATGAACTGGTTAGCAAAACTGGTCTGTCATTCAGTATAATTTCTGGGGAGTTAAGTCTGGGTAGCAGTGGCACATTTGAAGAGATTCTTTCCTTAAATACCTTAGGTTACATATTCACATTTTTTAAAAAACAAAGGAATTTATGTAAATCATTGGTTCCCAAACTTTTTTGGCCTACCGCCCCCTTTCCAGAAAAAATATTACTTAGCGCCCCCTGGAAATTATGAAGCTATTTATTGAACTCAGAATAGAATGTAATACAAAAAAAAATGTGGCTGTCACTGCTTCCCTGGATTGCTGCAGCACCCACCAGGGGGCAGTAGCACCCACTTGGGAATCACTGAGGTAAATGAACTTTAAGTACAATTGCATCTAATATAAAACTTGTCATTAATCACTAGAAAAGTAAATTAGGTAAAGTTTTTATCATTTTTGTTGCTCTTTTAGGCTGTTAAATATAAATTATATAATGCTTCTCTGCAAGAAAGCATGTAAAGTTCTCTAAAATTTTCATGTTTGTGTATTTTCAGTTTATTCTGGTTTTAATTCAAAATACAGGAATCAAGTCAATTTTGAACCAGACTTAACTACGTTTCTCTGTTTTTGAGCCAATTATTACAAACTTTTATTACTAAAATGTGTGATACTGAGTTTAAGATTATATAGAAGTATTATAGTCGATCAACATCTTCTAATTTGTAACCTAATTAAACATTTTTATTTAATACAATTTATAAAATAAAAATAATTAATATGAAATCCTGCAGACAATAATCAGCATATGAGATCTTGTTAAATTCTTTTCCTTTGTATAGAATGTTTCACATTAAATATTTGTAATTCCTTTGTAATCAGATTCTTCATAATTGTGGTAGAAAAGTACATATAAATATTTATAATCAAATACTGCAAGTTTTAATTTGGTGCTTTTGGGGAGCAAAAGTTAACAATGCAGTTATTTTAGCACTTAATGAATAAATGGAAAATTATATTATGAGTATATATATCAAATTACTCTGAGGATTCACAACACATTTTCTTTATTATTTTTGAAAGGGTTTCATGGAATGAAAAATGATTTAACTCACTTTCAGCTGAGGTACCTGAGGGTTCAAAAAATACAGTAACTTGCTCTTTTTCTGACTATTCTGACTCTATGGTAAGCTGACAAAAAGGATCTAATAACCTGAAGTTCAAAAAACTGATTTTAGCCTTAAAGCATTGATCCTTAAAAGCTATTTGCTTTTTGGCAGAGTTAAGGTCTAATGGAATTGTTTCTAGCATAGAAGAGCTTGAGGGAGAAGATATTTTTTTCATGAAGAGGGGGACTTCTTAGTTCCCCTAAAATCACATCTGCTATTTGCTTTCAAAGTAAACTCCCAGATTACCAGTTAATATAAAATATTGGCTGTTAAAATTCTCAGATAAACTGTTTCAGTCTGCCTTCTAATACAGGTGTGTATAATCAATCAACATGCATTATTATGCACCAGCTTTGTGACAGACATTGTGACAGATACTTAAGATGCTGTGTAATTAGGATTTGCTCCCCAGAACTCTAATTCCCAGCATTCCACTTTCATTCTCACGTTATATCCTTATGTTTTGGAGATAAAGCCCCTCTCTCTCTTTCCCCTTGAACGTGGCTGGGAAAACTTTACTCAGGTTTTTACTTTTGTTCTTTTATTTCTTCTACTTCAAATGATTATTAATAAATCTTATCAAATATAATACTTGGAGTTATTGGATATTAATTTAAATTTTACAATACAAAGACAACAAGAAGGAAGAAACAAATCCTACTCTGAAGGAGCTTAATCCTGTATTTATATATACAAGTTATACAATTAAAAAAACCAACAATAACATAGTATTTATTTGGTGCTTTGAGGTTTACAACTAACTTTATAAATATTATGTCATTTTATCCTCACGATGACCCTTGTGGGTAGGTGTTATTATTTTTACAGAAGAGGAAACTGAGGCAGACAGGCATTAAGTGACTTACCTAGAGTCACAAAATAATAAGTATCTGAGACTGGATCTGAACTCAGGACCAATGTTCCTTCCACTGTAGTGCTTAGCTGTGTAGGAAAGAAATTCTCCTCTCAATGAGCTTAGTGCTATATTTATACAGTTCCTATAGGTCTTCCCATTCCCTTGCCATTCATATTCTGGTTCAGAGTTGACTTCCTGGGAGTTAAGAAAAAGAATACCATTCTGAGATACATCGTGTTGAAAGATCTATCCTTGGAAACCTGGAAGGGTACTACAAAATTGAATAATAGCTAACAGTCACAGAGTGCTTGCTATATGCCAGGTAGTGTGCCAATAGGGAAGCTACATGATACAGTAGATAGAGTGCCAATCCTGGAATCAGGAAGATTCACTTCTTAAGTTCGAATTCATTCAGCCTCAGACACTTACCAGCTGTGTGACCCTGGGCAAGTCACTTAACCCTTAACCTTGTTTGCTTGAGTTCCTCATCTGTACAAAATGAGCTGGAGAAGAAAATGGCAAACCACTCTAGGATCTTTGCCAAGAAAAGCCCAAATAGGGTCACAAAAGATTTGAAAAAATTGAAGAGCAACAATAATCTGTTTTAAAAACTTTATTATGTCATTTGATCCTCACAACAATTTTGAGAAGTATAGTTGTTATTATTATCATTATCATCTCCATTTTACAGATGAGGAAACTGAGGCAAAGAAAGGCTAAATCACTTGCCTAGGATTACACAGCTGGAAAATATCCGAGACTGCCTTTGACCTCAGATCTCCCTGGCATTCAATCAAACCTGGCATTCTATCCACTACACTATCTAGCAGTCCCAGTGAAGTCAACTTCTACTTTTTATTCTTTTTTTCCCCCAAAGATCAGGGTGTGGAAACAAAGAGTCCTGGTCATAGAATCTCAAATAGAGTTCTAGTTCTAATATTAATAAATTATGTGACTCTGGATAAAGCTGTTAACCCTTCTGTGCCTCAGCCTTTTCTTTAAACAGAGAATTATTATTTCTGCAGTACCTCCCTACCAAAGTTGTTATGAGGCAAGCATTATTTTATAGTGAATTATTTGGAAAAGGTTCTCCAGTGCCATGGAAGTAACTGACAAAGTCTGAATGCAGATTGAAAAATGCCATTCTTCACTTTATTTCCTTCATGAATTTTTCTATAGTGTAAGTGATTTGTATCTTCTTTCAATACATGGAAACATGTATTATAAGATAACACATGTATAATCTACATCATATTACCTGCCATCTTGAGGAGGGTGTAGGAATTGGAGGAAGGGTGAGAACACAGATCATGGCAAAATGTCAGAAAACAATGCTTAAAATTGCATCAACGTGTAAGAAATTCAAAATTTAAACAGAAAAAAATAAATGAATTATTACTGTTATTTCTTGTCAGTGCTCCGGTTCATTTTCAAATCTCTACTGATGCCACAGCTTCTAACAAGTCTTCCCCAAAGTCCTAATAGGCAACTGCTTTTACACAACTACATCAAGTATTCATCTCCAGCTTGCCATAGGCACATAGAAGTAAAGCTGCTCCCAGCTTTAGAAGTAGCTGCTAGATAAACTGCAATGAGTGCTAGAACGTGAGTCAAAGAACCTAGGTTTTAATCCAGCCTTTGCCAGCAGTCATTAAATTCTTCTGAGTCAGAATTTCTTCATCTTTAAAATGAAATGATTGGCCTAGATTTCCTCAAAGTTTTCTTCTAGCTAGAGATCTACAATTTTATGAGTTCATGTGCTTTAGAGAAGTACCTTTATACAAAAAACATTAGATTTATTATTTTTAATTATACATTATTACAAAGTCAAAACTATAATAAAGGCTATTTCCTTTATTTGTAAAATGAGAATAATATTCATACTATTTACCTTTCGGGATTATTGTGAGGATGAAATAAGGTAATAATAGCAAAATGCTTTCCAAGTCATAAAGTGTAATATATAAATGATACATTATTAATAGTGTTATTACTATTACCATTTTATTCAGGTCAATAACTTCTTTGGACTATTTTTTATACTCTACTTCCTTGCTCATATATTTTTTTTTTATTTCTCAACTCCACTCATACTAAGAGACTATATATATATATATATATATGTATATATGTATATATGTATATATACACACACACAGTTCAGTTCAGTCTGGATCTTGATCTTTTACTATTTTCTACTTTTCCATCTAACCTCAACTCATATGTATATGGAGATAATCATGCTCTTATCTTGCTTCTACACACAAAAGCATCACTTCCAATTCATAAACTTTGAAATTTTCTTATACAATTACAATCTGTTGGTTTTTTTACCTCTTTGTCACTTAAGTCTAACCTTTCTTCTTCTTCTTCATTACATCCAATCCCTGTACTCTGCAATATAGCTCTCAGCTATTAACTTTCACTGGTTAACCTTTCTTCTCTTTACCATTTTGACTCCTTGGTAAATCAGTTCAGTTCTATATTATGTCTTCTCTTGAAGCCTATTCCTTCATATCCTATTATTAATCTTGCTTTGCCAAAAGCTCTGCTAAGGATTACTCCTACCATCTGCTGCCTTCATTCCTATACATGTGCTGCTGAAAGAGAAAATCACAAAATAATGCTCCCTGGGTCCTCTAAAAAAATTACTTTTAACAGTGCCTTCTCTATGGCAAGACAATCCTTTTTTACATCTCTTTTTTCCAATTCTTTAATCCTTCCTCATGCTTTCTATTGTTCCCCCTATAACATTTACTTAGTTGTGAACATTGCCTCATATTTCAATGGGGGAAAAACGAGGCAATTTGCTGCAAGCTGCATCCTCGTCCTTTCTCCCCATCTTATATCACTTAGATACCTTCTGCTATTATCTCTTCCATCACCTCTGTCTTACATGAAGAGGTGACTCTTCTACATGACCTTCTAACCTATCTTCTGTAGCAGATTGTCCCTTTGCTCATTCCCATTTTCTTACTTATTTTCAAGTTCTCCCCGTCTACTACTTATTTCCTCCATTCCCCCATTTTCCCCCATATCTCTTCTTCCATTTGTGGCTAAACTCACTATAAAGGCAGTCTATAATGGATCCTTCCTCTTCTTCTCCTCCCAACTTTTCCTTGATTTTCTACATTCTGATTTCTGACTTAATCATTCATCTGAAACTGCTTTATCCCTTACCACTTCTCTCTTATTTGTTAAATCTAATTCCTTTTCCTTATTCTTCTTCATGTTTCTAAAGTCATTGACAATGCTGACCACTTTCTTCTTGATTATCTCTTTTCTCTAGGTGTCAATGACACTACTCTAAACTCAATGATCTCCTACATATCTGATCACTCCTTTTTCAATATTCATTACATGCATGATCTTCATCTAGGTCATGCCTGCTAATTGTGGGTATTTTGTAGGACTCTGACTTGGGCCCTCTTTCCCTTCTCTTGCTAAACTTTTCCAATTAGTGATCTCATCAGCTACTCTAGATTCAATTGTTATCTCTGTTTAAAAGATTCTCAAATGTATTTATCCAGCCCTATTATCTCAAAGTGGATAGAGAGCTGGGCCTGGAGTCAAGAACTTTCATGTTCCTGAAATCAAATCAATTCTCAAAATTTTTTCCCAATGTGCAAAGTCTTTTATTAAAAGTTTTATAAAGTTAAGAGTTATGATGGCCTTAATATATACCCTATTATCAAGAGGAATGGCAGGTTTAAACTCATCCAGAGCTATGACATTATTTACAGAGTTCTGTAGGCACTTTAGAAGTGAAGTTTAGATTAAAAAAACAAACACTGAGGGCTTTGGCTCAACTTTTTAATATAAAAAATTCATTGATGTACAAAACCCCTAAAATATGACATGAGAACATATGAATACCTGTGGCTGAAATTCCCTATGTGTGTGCACATAGGCACACATGCATCCACCCACACAGGTGCATGTCACTAGACAAGTCACTACCTGTTTGCCTCAGTTCCATTGCCTGTAAAATAAGCTGGAAAATAAAATGGTAAAGCAGTACAGTATCTTTGCCAAGAAAACCTCAAATGGGTTCATGAAGAATCAGACACAATTGAAAAATGATTGAACCACAAATGTCTCATGAACTCCAAAATCACATCTTTAACTGCCTGTTGGTTATCCTGAACCAGGTGTCTTGTAGACATTTTAATCTCAACATGTTCAAAATTGAAGTCATTATCTTCTCCCCCTAAACCTTACTCCATTTTTTATCAAGTGAGACATCACCCAGTCACCCTGGCTCCTACCATGTTTCATCCTCAATTCCTCGTTCTTCCTAACAGCCCTACCCATTGCCCATTTATTCCCAAGATGTGTCATTTCTACCTTCATAACATCTCATCTTTTTCTTACTACCTTGTGCAGTTACTTATCACTTCATGTCTTCAATATTTCAATATCCTGCTGGTTAATCTCTCTATCTCATGCCTCACCTGTTAAATCAATGTTTTAGATCACAAGTCTGACTTTATCATCCCCTTTCCCATTCAACAAACTCTGGTGGCTCCCTGTCATCTCTAAGATTGAATACAAAATCTTCTATTTGTATACAAATCCCATCTTAACATTATTACTCCACATCTTTTGTCTTCTAATACCTCATTTACCCCAATATACTATAAGATCCAGCAACCTTGGCTCTGCTCTTCCTCATGTAAGATATTCTTTATTTCTTGCCTCTGGGAATTTTCACTGTTGTCCTTCTTGCCTGGAATTCTTTCCCCCTTCATTACAACCCCCTGGATTCCCTGAATTCTTTTAAATTGTAGCAAAAAATCTCACATTCAACAAAAAGCCTTTGCCTATCCCCCTTCTTCATGAAAATGCCCATTGTTTTTTCCTCTCTAATTTATCTTGCATTTATCTTGTTTATTCATAGATGCTTTCATATTGTCTCCATTAAACTCTGAGCACCTTGAAAGCAGAAATTTTTTTGGCTTTTTGTTGTATCTGAACATTTAACAGCGCTTGACACACATAGTAGGTGCTTATTAAATACTTACTGACTTATTGACAAACTACTAGTGACAAGAAATTTGAGACCAAGGAAAAAAGGCTCCTTGATTTTTTAAGTATTATGTTCAGTGCTTGAGCAGAAAACATTGTATGTAGTAGATACTTAATCAATAACTGAATAAATGAAAAATGTTTGTTAATTTATTTATTTATAAAATGGATCTATCAAATCCAATTTTGTTTCTGAATACAACTGTAAATCCTAACAAGTGAATATTCTCTCCGCAATTATTTGTGAATTTCCTTGGAAAGCATAATTCTAACAATTGTAATGCATATAATTTTACACCAATGAAAAAAATTGCATTTACTCCAGATGATTTACAATAATATGCAGATCACTAGCAAATAAGAGAAAAACAAACTAATAAACAAAAGGTCATCATTGGACCTGCACACCAAATTTCTAAAACCTATTGCTTAAAGTGTTGGGGGAAAAAACTGTCAGAGAAATTCATATACTCAATTAAATATGCTAAAATTCTTCTGATTTGAGTCAATAAAAATAATTTTCAAGATAACAGAACAGCCCCAGGAGATCAGCATCAATTCAGTCATGCTGAAATGCCAGAGGCAGTGACAGAACTGCCAACACAACTGTTGAGGGATCATGCCAAGTAGCCAGATGCCAGGACAGGAAAAATAGCTTTCTCAAATTCTAAGCAGATTCCTTTGAGAGCCAACTACTGCATGTGTGTTCAGGAGTACAGTACCTATACCACTTCTACTCATTTTTGTCACTCCTTAGTCCCAAA
>NW_025349565.1:0-4810 GCF_016433145.1 Gracilinanus agilis
CTATCTATCTATCTATCTCTATAAAAAGTAGTGTTAAAAGGAGAAGTCAGATCTCCTGATTCAATATCCAGCTTTCTCCCCATTGTACCTCTGTGAGTTTCAGTTTGTTTAGTCCAGATCTGTGCTTTTATTAGTGGAGGGAATTCCCCATTAGCAAACTTCTACTGCCAGTAGAGATAACCAACTGCTCAGTAATTTACAATCATAGAGATTCTCCCAGGACATTTAGAGGAAGAATGACTTCATTGAGGTCATACAGCTAAGAGACTGATCAGCAACAGAACTTGAATCTAAATCTTCTTGACTCTAAGGCCAACTCTCTGACCATTCCACCAAGGTGCCTCTCCCTGTAAGTTCTTAGAAGGGCTATTAAAGAACACATAAAATTGTCTTAATTTCAAAGTTAAAATATCTAATGACAAAATAGAGAATGTTGCCTGCCTCAGAGGAAATAATATCCCAATTAAATTATTAGAATGCTCTATTAACAGCCTCAGCACTTTGCAGGAGAAAAAAAAGAATATGGGGAGTTGAAATTTATCGACAAGTTAGAATGATGCCAAAAGCCCGTAATGATCTTGTACGATGTCACATCTTGACTTGTAAGTGATCCTTTGTTCTCAAAGACTATAATAGTGGTCCACAAGCTTGAGCAGGTCCTCCTAAGCTAGAAAGACTTCAGTTATAGCTCAGGTGATGGACTGTGTTTATCATCCAAAGACCAGTCCAGTTAAACTTATGGATTCCCAGTAGGCTTCTAAAGTCCTTCAAACTCAAGAATACCCACCAGTTTGGATTTCCTTTTTGAAGGGAATTGATATTGAGTTGATAATGTGACAAAACCTTGACTTTCATCATCAGAGGCTCATGATTCTTTTTTTGTAATAATATTTATTTTTTAGAAAAGTTAACATGGTTACATGATTCATGCTCTTACTTTCCCCTTCACCCCCTGACCTGCCCCCCCACCATAGCTGGTGCCCATTTCTGCTGGCTTTAACATGTGTCATTGATCAAGACTTATTTCCATATTATTGATAGTTGCACTGGGGTGGTCCTTAGAGTCTACATCCCCGATCATGTCCGCCTCAACCCATGTGTTCAAACAGTTGCTTTTCTTCTGTGTTTCCTCTCCTGCAGTTCTTCCTCTGAATGTGGGTAGTATTCTTTTCCATAAGTCCCTCAGAACTGTCCTGGGTCATTGCATTGCTGTCAGTACAGAAGTCCATTACATTCTATTTTACCACAATATATTGGTCTCTGTGTACAATGTTCTTCTGGCTCTGCTCCTTTCACTCTACATCAGTTCCTGGAGGTCTTTCCAGTTCACATGGAATTCCTCCAGTTTATTATTCCTTTGAGTGCAATAGTATTCCATCACCAGCATATACCACAATTTGTTCAGCCATTCCCCAATTGAAGGATTTTCCAGTTTTTTGCCACCACAAAAAGCGCAGCTATAAATATTTTCGTACCAGTCTGTTTATCTATGATCTCTTTGGGGTACAAACCCAACAATGGTATGGTTGGATCAAAGGGCAGGCATTCTTTTATAGCCCTTTGAGCATAGTTCCAAATTGCCATCCAGAATGGTTGGATCAGTTCACAACTCCACCAGCAATGCATTAATGTCCCAATTTTGCCACATCCCCTCCAACATTCATTAATCTCCCCTTCTCTTATTTTAGCCAATTTTCTAGGTGTGAGGCGATACCTCAGAGTTGTTTTGATTTGCATGTCCACGGCAAACACATGAAGCATCCTTTACTAAGTGGAAGGGTAAGATCTGTGTTTGCAGAGAGCATCCTCACACAGAAGAAGTCACAGGTCTTTGGAAGTAGTGAGAAGTAGAAAGGCAGAATATCAGCTAAAATAATTCAGATAAGTTTAATCAGCAGCAGGTGTTTATATTATCTAGCTCTTCAACTGTAAAGATGATTTTAAATAGATTCCAGGACTTTAAGGAAACGTTAACTTCTCAAAGCCAGCAAACTGCAAAAAAACAACGAACCACCAACAAAACAAAACAAAACCCAAAAGTATGACATTATGGCACATCAGTTATTTTCTATACTTCTCTTCTGGGATATAACTGCCTGAATACTTGCCCAAATCATTACTAGAATAAATGAGCTTGTGTTTTCCTCTGAACTCTACCAGATTTTCATATTTCTTTATTAAGCAATGCAACCAAAACTCTAAGTGGTCCTCTAGACAAAATATGACTGAGTAACCTGGGAAAACTGGCTGAAGAAATACAAGCTCTATTATGCTCTGAATTCAGCTTTAAAAAAGTATTTGCTCTACATAGCTGACTAGAGCTCAGTTTATGGCCCCCTGGCTTCAGGTCTAAATTATTATTTTATTTGGCTGTATGTGTTTAGGGCTTAGTGCTTGAGAAACAAAAGCCATTGGAAAGTATTCAATAAGAATGAAGACATCAACTGCGCATTTTTATGCACATGCAGTTATATATATGGAGAGAGAGAAACTATTTCTACATAAATGCATACATAAGATTGCTGCAGTTTATTGAACAAGGGAAGTGACACTTTCAACCTTAGAAGATAACTTTTGCTTATTGTTTGTTGATTTCAAGGGAGAAGGACAAAGCATTCAACTCAAGAACAAAATACTACCCCAAAGGCTCTTTTACAATACATTTCTTCCCATCCATAAGTTTATGGTTTAAGTGATGTGGAAAAATTTCTTGGAAGACTTAACAATAGAAATAATCCTGTTCATTGAAGCATTGATAAAAATATACATAAGGCATAAAACAAGGAGATGGATGCTTGCCAAAAATATTTGCCACAATGATGTCAGTCAATAAACATTTATTAAGTGCCTAGAATACGCCAGCCCTGTGCTAAGTAATAGAAAAACAAAGAAAGACAAAAGACAATCCTTGCTCTAAAGGACCACAGTCTATTTGGAGAGGCAACATTAAAACAAGATATACTGGACATAATCAACAGAGGGAAGGCACTAGAAATAAAGAGGGTTGAGAAAGGCTCCTTGTAAAAGGTAGAATTTTAGCTGGGATTTGAAGGAAGTTAAGGAAGCCAGATGGTGGAAATGAAGCAGAGAACACTTCAGAAAAGAGGTACCGGCATGATTCCAATTTGATTAGAGACTTCTTTGGATGATAAGGTTCTCCAGATGTTCATATTTTCAGATGACATTGTGTTGATTGCATCTAGACTCAAGACTTTATAAAGCCTTCCAGAAAAGATCTGCACATGACCAAAAGGAGTTTAGCCTGTCCTTCTACATAGGAAAGACCAAAAGGATGAACTGCCATTGCCAGATTTCAACAAATATCTGAATAGATATACTATAGAGCTTGTAAAGCAGCATGTATATCTGAAATAGATATAGTAGAAGGACAGTGAGTTGAGGAGAGGAGAGCAAATTGGATTGCTTTCTGAAAATTGCAAAACACTTTTATTGGCTCCAAGCTTCCTACAACAGCAGAGGCTCATCTTTTTTTCCCCGCAGAGACCCATCTTTTTACAAATATTTTTTCCAGTATCACTGTATGACAATAATGCCTGATATATGAACCATTACCTCTGAAGAATTAACAATGAGCATCATAGAGAGGACAATGGAAAGTCCCATGGTGGTTGTCAACAAGCTTCAGTTTATAACCTGACTCCAGGCCCTATGCTCTGTCCACTGTACCATTATAGATCTAATTATTATGGGATGTAACATGGAGGACACTCCAACAAAGGAGCCTGGGTAATGCAAATCACCAACCATCTATGTTGTTATCATGTGACTCATACATATCCTGCCAGAAGTTTGCCACAAGGGGATCATCCAGGGAGCTCTAGTCCTTTGATGCCTTCCTACTTTGTGAGGATGCAAGTGGAACTCTCTGGCATGCCACCTGTCAGTCCACCTTGTCTTTCCTTCATAGAATTCCTTGATAACATCCTCCAACTCTGTTCTTCATAGTTCCTTCTTAAAATCAATATTTAGTATTGGTTTCAAGGCAGAAGTTAGGGCGAGGCAATGTGGGTTAAGTGACTTACTCAGAGTCACAAAGCTAGGAAGTGCCTAAAGTCAAATTTGAACCCGGGATCTGCCCTATCTCTAGGTCTGGCTCTCAATCCACTAAGCCACCTAGCTGCCCACCTCCAACAATTGCTCTTCTTCTCACACGGCACTCCATTTTCCAACTCCTTCCCAATATACTAGCTGTCCTCCATGCCTGGGATGCTCTCTCTCCTCACCTCCACTTCTTAGATTTCATAGGTTCACTCAATTCTCAGTTCAAATCACACTTTCTATTTATAGCAGCTTTTTTGTAGTGGCAAAGAATTGGAAGTTGAGGGGATGTCTATCAATTGGGCAATGGCTGAACAAATTGTGGTACATGTTGGCAATGGAATACTGTTGTGCTATAAGAAATAAGTAAGATGACTTCAGAAAAACTTGGAAAGATCTTCAGGAACTGATACAGAGTGAAATAAGCAGAACTGGGAAAACATTGTACACAGCAACAACAATATTGTATGATGATTATCTGTGAAAACTTAGCTACTCTCAGCAATGCTATGATCTGGGACACGCCTGAAAGACTTATGACAGGGAATGCTATCCACCTGCAGAGAAAGAACTGCTGGAGTCATCTTTCACATCAGCATATTTATGGTTTTATTTTGGGGTTTTAGTTATGTAAGAGTGTGCTCTTACAACAATGAACAACGTGAAGTGTGTTTTACATGGCAATAAAATAATAAATAAATATTTAAATAAAAAGATATATTATTTAGGTAATATGATAAAGATAATATAT
>NW_025349566.1:0-5179 GCF_016433145.1 Gracilinanus agilis
CTTTCTTTCTTTCTTTCTTCCTCTTTATTTTTTAAACCCTTACCTTCTGCCTTAGAATCAATACTGAGTATCTTCTTTTTTTAAAAATAACTACCTTCCGAGCGGTAAGGACTAGGTAATAGGGGTTAAGCAATTTGCTCAGGGTCACACAGCTAGGAAATTTCTGAGTTCAAATTTGCACCTAGGACATCAGGTCTCTGGGCTTGGCTCTCAATCCACCTAGCTGAGCCACCTAGCTGACCCCAGAACCCTACCTTCTAACTAAGAACTATAGTTATATAGATATAGATATAGATATAGATAAAAAATTAGATAGATAGACAGAAAGATAAATAGTTATATATTTGTTTTATATACATATAAAACATTTATACATACATATATATAAAACTGGCAAATATTTGACCCTAAGAACCATATCTGTTGTGTATCATCTCTTTGTTAAGAGAGGGGCAGTATATTCTCCACTGTCTATTCTCTGAAAGTGAGTAGTTATTGCATTAGTCAGAGTTCTCATATTCTTTTTTAATTAAAAAATTAATTTTCAATTAAGTCTTTATTAAACATTTTACTTTTATTTTTATAGGTTGATATAATTTTTAATATCCTTTCACTTCTCCCTTCTCCCCAGGATGGGAATATATATTATATAGGTCATATATGTATTATCATACTCTATGTATTGCTATGTTCATCATGTTGTGAAAACAGACATACATCACTTACACCAGAGAAAAAATTAATGGAAGAGTTCTCATGTTTTTCATCGATGTTCTTTTCCATTATCCTACTGTGGCCATTATATAAATTATTCTTGCTCTGCTTTGCACAATGCCTAGCACATAGCAAGTGCTTAATCAATGCTTTCCCCTTCTCCTTTTCCTTCTTACTTCCTTCTGTATCATTATACATTAGCTCAGCAATGAGGAGACCCATGAATGAATAAAAGAAAAAAAACATTTATTAAAAATGTTAATTAAAATGAACATTTATTAAAACTTTGTGCCAGTCACTATGTGGGGTGCTAGGGTTGGAAATATGAAGTGATACACTGTTTTCCCTCAAGGATCTTATATTCTTTTTAAAAATCATGTACAAAAATTAAAATGAAATTTTCTTTTATTTTAAAATGGAGATCTACTCTTATTCCTTACTACTTCTGCTTCCCCTTCCCACTTCATTTCCCTCACTGAGGAAGCAAGAAAAACATGCCTGTGTTAACAATATGTATGGTCAATCAAAATAAATTTCCACATTGGCTATATCCAGAAAAAATATACTTCAGTTTGCATTTTGAGTTCTCCACTTCTCTAGCAACATGTTTTATCATGGGTTCCCTGGGATTGTGGTGGGTCCTTGGGTTGATCAGTATTCTCTCACCTTTTAAAATTGTTTGTTTTTCTAATATTGTTGTTGTATAAATTTGTTCTCTTGGTTTTGCTCACCACACTGTGTGAGTTCATTGAAATCTTCCAAGGTTTCTCTAAAATGGATGTATATTGACTATAAGTAAGTATATGATTGAGTATAACAAACAGACCTTTAAATTTCTCTTCCAATAAGGTGTCTCATATATATGTCAAAATCATGTAAGGTTCCTCAAAAGATGCATATCCATCCTCTGATTATTATTAAGGAACTCACAGAACAGGAGTTATCTACTCACCAAAGTATTTACCACCATCATGAAGGATATAAAGAACAGAATAAAAGTTGTTTTTTTTAAAAGATTGCTTATATAAATAGTCAGGGAATTCAGACACTATTATTTATTAGATAATATTGGACTGTTAATTACATCAGGCCTCAGCACATTGTAGAAACTCCTTTTTTAAAATTTAATTTTTATTTTTTTATTTATTAAGAAAATTTTTTCCAAGGTTACAAGATTAATGTTCGTTCCCTCCCCTCCTCCCACCCTCCTCCCATAGCCAACATGCAATTCCACTGAATTTTATATATTTCCATATTATTGATCAAGACCTATTTCCATATTATTGATATTTGCACTAGAGTGATCATTTAGAGTCTACATCCCAATCATGCCCTCATCGACCCTTGTGATCAGGCAGTTGTTTTTCTTCTGTGTTTCTACTCCCACAGTTCTTTCTCTGAATGTGCATAGCATTCTTTCTCATAAGTCCCTCAGAAATGTCCTGATCATTGCATTGCTGCTAGTAGAGAAGTCCGTTACATTTGACTGTGCCACAGTGTATCAGTCTCTGTGTATAAGGTTCTCCTGGTTCTGCTCTTTTCACTCTGCATCAATTCCTGGAGATCATTCCAGTTCACATGGAATTCCTCCAGTTCATTATTCCTTTTAGCACAATGGAATAGAACCTCCTTTTAATTGAGATTCATAATCACTCAACAGAGTTGACTTTTCCTCCCAGGATATCTACAAGTAGACAAAAATAGAAATTTACTTGGCATATAGTGATTAATAAATGATTACAAGGGGTAGCAAGGTGCATCAGGGAACTGAGAGCCAGGCCTAGAGATGGGAGGTCCTGGGTTCAAATTTGGCCTCAGATACTTCCTAGCCATGTGATCCTTGGCAAGTCACTTAATCCCCATTGCCTAGTCTTTACAACTCTTTTACCTTATAATCAATATTGATTGGTAGGTAAGGATTTAAAAAAATGATTGTAGGTTAAGTAGAAATAGACAAGAAATATCCAATAGATTGGGTTCAAAAGAGGACAAATCAAAAGAGATGGCCAGAAGATATTAGCTAAGATTCTCTGCAGAGAATCAGTTCTTTGGGAAAAAAAACAGACCAGTGGGATTTAAAGGAGCTCAGATGAATGGGAGTGGTAATGGGGTAGGGGAAAGGGCTTTTTCATTTGCAGATTGCAAGTTTGATTAATATTTGGCAGGAATAAAGCTAATTCTAATGTAAGGATGGCTTGGGGAGGAGGAGAGCAGGAATAGGGAGATTGCCTCCTGAAAAAGTGAGTTGGTTTTCCAAGCTATAAATGATTCTAAATATAAAGTTGACCATTAGACACTATCTAGGTCATCACCTATCTGACATTTAATTAGTTTTCAGTCCATGTTCCATGAATTTATCCTGGCCATAGAGAGGACTGAAAAGTCACTTCAGCAGATGCCTTTCCTTCCAGGAACAGCATAGTCCTGGATTATCATTAAGTGCTCTCCATGTCATATTCCAGAAACAGTAAAAATAAATGTGCCAAGAAACTAACAATATTTATGAACATTCATATCAGAAATTTAACTATGTGCATGTCTCCCTCCAGATTTCCAAAAACAAAACAAAAATACTTGACGAGGGCATAATACAAAACACTGACAGAATGCTATTAAGAGGAGTTATATTAAATCTCCATGATAAATGCCGAGGATTAATAAAATCCTATGAACAGATTCCATAAGAAGTCAAAATGGGACACAGTGAAAATGAGAAAGTTGAAGATTTCAAAAGTGGAAAACCCCTAAAGTTAGGTTCTTAACTGTAGCTTAGAATACCCAGACAGTTCCTACAAGATTTGTGGACACCCCCCCCCCCCCAAGAATGTGTAGAGTTAAGTGGATTTGTAAATCTTTTTATAAAGATATTTTTGGAATCATGCAACATGAACTGATTTATATCTGTAAATTTTGACTATACTATTTTTAAGTAGCATAGTATCATAGAACTGGAGTTGAGTCTAGCTCCCCTATCATCTCCCCCATTTTATGGATGAGGAAACTGAGGTTCTAAGAAGTTAAGTAACTTGCCCAAGGACATAGGCAGGATTTGAATTCAGGAAATCTGATTCTGGAGGCAATGTGCTTTCCACAGTACCAGATTCAGTCCTTATAAAGTGATGTTTTAAATGCTAACACTTTGAAGTGATGGAATGTGATAGAATCAGCTCTAATCAGCTAGTGAGATCTGATTGTTAAATTTATAGTGCTTGCATTTAAACTTTGAAAAATTGGTAAATGCTACAAATCAGGACTTGATTTATTATTTTATTGATTTACAAGATAAGAAAGGGATGAATAAAATGTTAATTCAAATTAAATTTAAAAGTGTGGCATAGGTGGAATAGGGGAAGAAATACAGCCAATTCTCCTAATACTTCTTTACAAATAATGTATCAAATTGAATTCTGCAATAAATTGTCAAAGTGGGACATTTTTTCCCAGCCCAAGACAACTTAGGAAGTTGGAAGGAGAGATCTATGTCATTATGGCAGGGGTTAGCTTTGAGTGCACACAGTGACAACACCAGCAGCAAAATTTGGAGGTAGTGATAGTGGTAGCCGCAGCTTCAGGAACTCTCAGCCTAGAGATGTTACAAGGAAGAGAGTAATACCAGCACTTGAAGCTACAGGGAGGCATGGGACCTGGTCACAGGTTAAGGGCCCTGATGAGCACTTATGTTTGTGGTTCTATGGGAATAGGGACCCTTTCTGGGTAAAGACTAGAGTGAAGACCAGGAGAGCAGTAACCACACTTCATCCAGATCACATCATCTTGAAAGCTCTGAAAACAGCAGTGTGGAAAAAGCCTAAATCTTGGGTCAGCGCCTCCCCACTACCAGGTGAACAGAGCCAAATTTTAACATAAAGTTCAAAATCAAGAAACAGACTTGAAAAATAGCAAACAACAACAAAAAAGAATTTGATCATGAAAATCTAGTGTTGATAAAGAAGACCAAGTCAAACCCCAAAATAAAAAACAAAGTGAAAATAGCTATAAACAAAGCCTTAAAGTAAAAAAAATCCTAACTGGATATGAGCCCAAAAGAATTTCTGAAAGAGTTTTTTTTTTTTTTTAAAGACAGTAAGAGTGGTAGAGGAAAAATTGGGAAAGGAAAAGAGAGTGATGAAAGAAAATTATGAAAAGAGAATTAAGAGTTTGGAAAAAAAGAGGTAATAAAAATATTCTGAAACCTTAAAAATGGAATTGGTCTAACAATAAAAAGAGGCACAAAAATTCACTGAAGAAACATACTTCCTAGATACAGACTCAGTTGGGTATAGATACCTATCTTACCCAACAGGGAAATATGAGGGGAAGGGAATAAGTAAAAGGGGATGTGGTAAAAGGGAAGACAGATTAAAAGAGGCAATGATCAGAAGCAAAACAAACTTTTGAGAAAAGGGGAGAGAGAGAGAGAGAGAGAGAGAGAGAGAGAGAGAGAGAGCTGTCTCTTATACACATC
>NW_025349567.1:0-4926 GCF_016433145.1 Gracilinanus agilis
TAATTGGGAAATATTTAAACAAAAATATAGTATATAAGAATTACGTGGCAAGTAACAGTCTGTTTTAGAAAAGAGGGTTTCCTAATGAAGAATTCACTTCACCAATGAAATCCTGGGTCTATACTATGCTCACAATCAAATGATAAAATACAGATATGAATGGTCCCTAAAATATTTCATTTCTAATTGATTTCACTGGTATCTTGCTCTTTTATTTAGATATGCTCTCTGCTTCATTCTCTAAATTTTGGAAAAGAGATAAAAAATTAAGCTTTTTTCAAAAGTTCATTGGAAAAAAAGAATAAATATGATTTGATTCACTTACTTATATTACTATATCACTTCCTAAAGCAATGGATAACTGAAATAAACCATATTTATATTTTGTCTTTGTTTCTGAAAGTTATTTCATGGTTCTGGAAGGAAGCAAGCAAACTCTCTGGGGAGTACATTTCCTTTATAGCTCCATTGGACAACTAAATTATGGTAAAGGAAGCAGGGAGCTTTCCTCTATACTAGCTCTGGCATTTTATGTTAATGGTAGAGTAAAAAACCACCTCCTGGTGCAATAAAATCAAATTTTTTTCTGAGAAGATTTCTTTAGTAGTCCCTCTGTCACATTTAAACAAAAACTACTGGTTATGTCCCAAAGTGTTAATGTGCAGTCCTGTTGGGAGAGATGGGAACAATAATTTTCTCAGGGAGGAAATTATAGCCAAAAAAACCTGCCATAAAACTACTTTTGTTTAAAAATTCTAGCTTTTTGCTCTGTTAAAGCCTAGATTTTGAAGCAAAAAGCCAGAAAAACTTGTTTTGATTCCTGATTGTTAAAACTTTCATTGCTTGAATTAGGAAATAAAAAAAGCACCACTATGTAAAATGAGTCTATGTGGCAATTGATTTCAATAATATCCCCTCTGAATTTTCCAATGTCACTGAGATTTTGGTTGGAAGGGTCGTCAGAGGGATCTAGTTTGATCAATGTCTGAACAAAATCCCTTCTACTACATACCCAATAAGTAAGTATCTATTCCTTTCTTGAAGATTTCCAGTAAGAACAAATCTACTACTTTTTATGGAAGCATATTAAAAAAAAGTTCTTTCCTTCAAACCTAAATTTGTCTCTTGCACCCGCCATTTACTGATCCCAGTTTTGCCCTCTGGAGCCAAGCATGGACAAGTCTAAACTTTCTTCCATGTGACCATCTTTCACATAAGTGAAAACAGCTATTGTTTCCTCTCCCTATCCCTAGTCAGCCTTCTCATTTCAGAGATGAAGAACATGAAGCCAGATACAAGATGCAAGTAATATTAGAACCAGGTTTGGAACTCAGATTGTTTGACTCCAGAACCAGTGTTCTTTCCTTAACATAATGCTCTATTAGTTCTTCCACTGATGATTTTAACATATATACATAGAAATATATATATATATATACACACATATACACACACACTCAAGTATACATACATATGTAGTTATATAAATATACATATAACTAATATATATTTGTATTATATATAATATATACTGATTTATCAAATACATGCATATTATATGTAAATAAATGTATTCAAGTATATGTGTGTATATGTGTATGCACACATATATGTTCTCATTATAATTTTAACAGTGGCATTGAACACAACCCTCCAGAAGTGGTCTGAGTAGAATAGGTTATGGAGGTGCTTTCATTTCTCTGCTCCTGGACACTTATTTTTCTTAATGCTATGAAAGCATTAGCTTTCCATAGCATAGTACTCACATATTAAGGGTGTAGTAAAGAAAAAAAATTCTCAGGTCTTTTTTTAGGTGCATTTCTCTGGGATATTAAAAAAAATCCATGTGTTATATTATCTATGTTATCTATGTATATACAGGATGATCTCAGATTACTACTTCAATAGCTGATTTCTAATTTTAATGTGAAAAAATGGCTAGTTTCCTCCCAGGAAAGTAATTTAGCTCTATACACCTACAAAATTCCCAAGATATTGATTTTACTTCCCTTTGTAGCTGACAAACTGGTTTTGTCATCTACTAACATTGTTCCAAAATTGTGCTTCCTTTAAACTCAATTTTTGTGATTTTTTTCAGGCAGGAGAATGAACCAACCAGACATTTTATTGCTTGGTAATAATTAAATTTTATAACCAACACTCTAGTCCTATGTCTGCTGTCTGATAATGAATGGATATACTGGCAATAAGCTGTGTCAGACAAACTGAGAATGCAAACACCTTTTGCTGAACTTGACACCATGTGATTTTTACACTCTCTCCAAGTACCAAGAAAATGTTTTGAATCAGCAGAAACCATTTCCTGCTGACTTATTGCTAACAAAAAAAATCATTTGGCTGTTAAAAGATGAGTCTAACATTCTCTCAGTTTTGCCTTGGGGGAAAGGTAACTGAATGAATAATGATTTTTCTCTCAATATAAAAAGCAATCTAATGCTCAGAAATCCATAAAGGATTTTTTTTTTTTGGATTGTTCTAAAAATGAGTAGAATATACTAGTCATTGTGGACAGGGAGGCCGGCCAATTGATCCCTGGGGCTAGAAGATCCCAACTATTGCCACTAGCCCTAAGGAGAGGTTCTACTTTCCCACTAGGAAGCTGCCTTTAGGAAGCTGATAAAAGCAGAGAAAACTGGATTCTATACCCTTAAATTGTACAGGTCTGATGTCAGATTTTATTTCTTTCATCTGAGGAAAACTAATCTCTATCAAAAGAGGGTTGGAGACCTGCATTCAACTGATGTTATAGGGAAATACTGCTGGATAGTGATCTTATCACATGCCATGCCCTGTGGTGCAAAGGTCCTAAAGATCTTCTATAGAACTTTCTACCATTCAGTACTTTTAGAGTTTTTCCTGAATAATACTCTTGATATGGGCAATACAAAGAGAAAAAAGAGAAAAACCAAAAACCAAAAATCAATAACAACAATAAGGAAAAAAACTAAAGCTGGCTAGGAGTCACCTAGAGGTAACTTGGTGGCAAAGTGGATTGAGTGGCAGACCTGGAATCGGGAAGACTCATCTTCCTATGCCAAAATCTAACCTCAGACACTTACTAGCTGTGTAACCAACACTGGGCAAGTCATTTAACCCTGTTTGCCTCAGTTTTCTTATATGTAAAATGAGCTGGAGAAGGAAATGACAAACTGCTCTGGTATCTTTGCCAAGGAAACCCCAAAAGGGGTTCTGAAGAGTCACATATGACTCAGATGACTAAACAACAAAAACAAGAAAATAAATGACCGGTTCTGTCAAGAAAGTCGGGGCTGATTAGGTCTCTAGAAAATTCTGTCTCCTTTTAGGGAAAAGAAGTCTTTGTCTCACAGGGAGGGAAGCCTAATCCTAACTCATTCCCAGGAAATACTGTTAGATATTCATACTATGACTCCTTTCATATTTCATTTGTCCCTCGATACTAAAGAAACTCACGCTATACAATATTTGAGAAAATATTGTATAATGTAAAAAGAACACTGAAATAACATTTGGAGCACCTGATTAGGTTCTAACCCTAACACTGCTACAAACTGTTAGACCCTGGACAAGTCATTTAATCTAGCTGGACTCTGGGTTACTAATATACAAAAGAATATGATTGCATCTGTCAACTCAAATAAAAAAGATTTCATTTGTCAAAAGTAATTCAGGAAATAGGAGTACTGTTTGCAAGGTATGGAGCTACAAAGGCAAAAATGAAACACTCCTTGTTCTCCTCCAGGCTCTGATTCTGTGGATTTTGACACCATCTCCCAGCTGCAGTTTCCCCCTGGGAATTCCCTCAGCTCCAAGGGCTTAGGAATACCCTCCAACATCCATCTGCTCTGTGCTCTCCTTACCCAGCAACTTCCCTCTACCATGCCAGCCCCCTTCTCCCATTGGTGTGCTCTTTTTTTTTGTGGGGGGGGGGGATCTCATTTTGTGAAAGAAGCCCAGGGCCAGTCAACCTTTATTCCCTTCTGCTGCTGCTTCAGATCTTCTGGATTTTGACGTCAAGCCTCCATGCCAGCACTTTTCTGTTGTCCTTTATGGATCTCTTTTTTACTTGGTTTCCACCATTAGAATGTAAGCTCCTTGAGAATGAATACTATCTTTGTTTTGACTTGATGTGTATTTCCAGCACTAAGCACAGTGCCTGGCACACACTAAGCACTCAATAAAGGCTTATTGACTTGTGCTTGCCTATCCTCAAAAAGCTAACATTTTACCTTGTCTCAGCGCCCCCACCAGGAGCCTGGAAGTTCAAATCCTACTCAGATACTTATTGGCTATGTTACCTCGGGCAAGTCCTTTCACCCTGTTTGCTTCATCTATAAAATGAGCTGGAGAAGGAAATGACAAAGCACTCCAGTATCTTTGCCAAGAAAACTCCAAATGGGGTCATGAAGTTAGAAATGCCTGAAAAACAACAAATATCTCATCAGTCATTAAACAATGATTTTTATAGTGATAAATATTGAATAACATAAGTAAAGGAAATAAATTGAAATTCAATCACTAATCAATTTAAAATAAATTACCATAAATGAAGGATATAACAAAGCATGTGAAATGAATAAAACTTATCTTTAGTAAACTGATATATATGATATATGAGACAGTTAATTGGATTGGACTTGCAGGCAAGAAGACCTACATTCAAATCTGGTCTCAGATACTAACTAGTGTTGTGAATCAGGGAAAGTCATTTAACTTTTTTTCCCAATAAAGTCATTTAACCACCTTTTACCCTCTTCTACCATTCAATATCCTAGAAATATTCCTTTCTTTTTTGACAACATAAGAATACCAATGGAGGAGAAAGAAGTTATTAGATAATATATAAAGTTTTTCCTGATCTCCTCAACTCCTCCCTCCTTTTTATTTTATTTTTCTTATTTTTATAATTATAGTTATATATGAATA
>NW_025349568.1:0-6748 GCF_016433145.1 Gracilinanus agilis
ATATATATATATATATATACTGTTTCACAACATGAACAGGGAAATATGTATTATATGATAATATTTGTACAACCTACATTATATTACCTGCCTTTTGGGGGAGGGGGAGAAATGAGGGAGGAAAAAAGAATGAGACAAAGTTTTGGATATAACTAATGCAAGAATATGTTTCTCTTGGATAAGCATATTTATTATAATGTATTACATATTTATAGCAAATCATATGCATTATGCTATCATGTTACACATTATATTGGGTTATATATTAAAAGATAAAAATAAATGGTAACAAAAAATTGTACTAAAAATGTCATCTTATTATCAACACAACAACAATAGGAAGTTAGAGCTACCATTATCCTCACTTTACAATTAAGGTAAATGAGGCAGACAGAAGTAAAATGACTTGGCTAAGATCATACAGCTGGTAAGTATCCAAGACTGGATTTAAATTCAAGCCTTCTTAATACCAATTCAGCACTCTATCCACTGCACCACCTCACTGCAGATATATGAGTTAAAATGAAGGTAGAATACAATGGGACTATAGCTTCCCTACTTCTGGAAGCTATTCCTCTTCTAATTAAGTTTAAAAACCCATTAACTTTCTTGGCTACCAAATCACACTTCTGACACTTTATGAATTTGCTGTACTCCAAAAATTTCAGCTCTCTTTCAGAGCAACTGCTGTTTAATCATGTCTTTCCATTTTGCATTTGTGCTCATTTTGGGTACTGCTTCTTTAAAGAATTATTACTTCAAGGAGCAATCAGGTGGCTCAGTAGATTGAGAACCAGGCCTAGAGATGGGAAGTCCTAGGTACAAATTTGGCCTCAGACATTTCCTAGCTGTGTGACCCTGAGCAAGTTACTTGACCCCCATTGCCTAGCCTTTGCCATTCTTCTGTCTTAGAACCAATACAGAGTATTGATTCTAAGATGGAAGACGAGGGTTTAAAAAAAAAACTACAACAGGAAGGTTTCTGAGGGTTCAAGGTTTCTCTTACGACATAAAAGGCAAATAATCTAGATGAGAAAAATAAACTCAGAACATTTAAATAACTCTGTGGAATAATGCTTTCTTGGAAAGATCCACGGAAAATTATTCACTAGCTTTCCCTGATATCTCCAAGTAGTTCTTCATCTAAACTAGCCTAGAAAGATTCTATTCTTATACCTCTCTAAGTGTGAGGTAATCCTAGCATCTTTGTCCCTTTTTTAATCAAAGGCTGGATTTCTCCATCAGCCTCTGACCTCCTTCTGACTACAATCAATACCTGCTGGCTCAGGACAGCTCACACTCTGCAGGCATTTTTTTTAAGTGCACTGTTGCTGATTGTCTCATCTCTTGTACTGTGGGCCCTGTCTACCTCCCTGGATTAATGCTACCTGCAAGTTCCTTTGTGTTTTGCTTCATTTCCTTGAATTTGGCAAATTTCCTAACTAGACTTGTATCTGCCAAAATCCTCTCTCCCTATTTTTTTGTTGTTTGGTCATTTTTTGTTGTTTTTAGCTATTTCTAATTCTTCATGATGCCATTTGGGTTTTTTTTTTTTTTTTTTGGCAAAGATATTGGAGTGCTTTGCCATTTCCTTCTCTAATTCATTTAACAGATAAGAATCTGAGACAAACAGGGTTTAGGTGACTTGCCCAGAATCACACACTAGTGAGTATCTGAGGAGAAATTTGAACTCAGGAAGATGAATCTTCCCAGATCCAGACCCAGCTATCCATTGTGCCATTTAGCTACCCTCTCAAGTCCCTCTTAACCCATTCTTATTCTATAGCCATCTACATCTTAGCATGACTCTCAGAGAAGATCCCAGTGAAGAAAATCTCTGAACTACTCATCATAAATCATGAAGGTTTTTTGAACATAGGCATAAGGATAGGGACTGTTATTTTTATTAGAACAGAGAATGCACTGAGGACATGCTTAGCTACTGTAGTTTGGCACCTTCTCTTGAATTTATAGCCTGCGAGAGTTGCCTAAATCCTTGAAAGGTTTAGTAACTTGATTGAGGCTATACAGACATCAGGCATCACAGAGAGACTTCAGCTCAGGTTTTCCTAATTTCAAGAACCAGATCTCAATTTCACTATGATATGATGCCTTTCTATTTAGAGGACAATTAGAATATTTCCCCTTCTTGATGAAATAAATCTTTCATGATGTAATATAGCCACATCAATGCATTCATTAAATTTCAAAACTTAAGTGTCTATAATTTTACCCATATGAATGTTCCATCCACAGATGTCGACTGCAACCTTCCTTTTAGCCCAATAGATGGCCTATGGATTGACCCCAGGAATCACCCTGAAGCCAACCTTTCTGAACTTGCTTCTACTAATTTATCCATAGAAAACCAGTAGGTGGTCCATTGGCAGACTCATATTTGATTCAAACCTTTCCAGCTTGGTAGAACCTGGCAGCCTTTGAGTCTCACTAATTGTCTCCATAAAGAACCCAGAGTCATTTCTACACCAAGAGGTCTTACGAATTCAATTTTAATGGATCACACTCTAAAGTAAACTTCAGATAAATATAACTGCCAAGGACAACCAGTCCATTACTTGATATTTATTGTAGACCAACACCATGAAGACTAGTCTATGATTCATGAGTTCAAAGGAAATAAAAGATGCTTGCTTTATCCTTGAAAAACTTTCTAAGGGCAGTTAGGTGGCTCAGTGTCCAGATTCAGCAATGGGAGGTCCTGGTTTCAAATCTGGCCTCAGACACTTCCTAGCTAGGTGACCCTGTAAGTCACTTAACCCTCATTGCCTAGCCCTTACTGCTCTTCTGCCTTGGAACCAATTCACAGTATGAATTCTAAGATGGAAGATAACAGTTTAAAAAGAAAAGAAAAGCTAACAGTCCAATGGGAATATGGTATAAGGTAAATGGAATACTCTCAACATATTCCATGTGTGTGTGTGTGTATATATATATATATATATACACACACACACACACACACACATATGTAAGTGGAAACTCAATAAGGAAAGTTGAAAGTTTATTATATTATATGAGTGTATTATGCATTCCAGCTGTGTATATATATGAATAAAAATACATAATGTGTTTGGACCCACATAATATATTGAATTTCTTCAAGGCTAATATTAATACCTTATCTTTTACAAGAGACTCTTCCTCTTCCCAATTGTTATTTATGTATATATATACATATATATATATATGTGAGTATATATATGAGAATATGTATGTATATATATTTATTATTATTATTTATATTTGTTTGTATATATTGAGAGAGACAGACAGACAAGATAGAGTTGGTTATAGGTATGTAGATGTGCATGGATCCATCTACACAGTATGTTCCAAAAGTTTTGATACAGTTTTAATTTCTTAAAGCTTAGAACTACATCGAGACTTTTGAGACACTCTATATCTGTTAGTCATATATCAAGTATTTACTAAGCTATTATCATGTACCATGTACTGTATTAAGTGTTAAAGGAACAACAAAAAAAGGCAGGAATAAATAAATAAGCATTTGTCCTCAAGGAACTTGTTACTAGGGGAGAAAATACATAAAGGAATAGGTAAGTACAACATTTGTGAAAAGTAGATGGAGGGTAATCTTTGAGGAGTAGATTTTAATGACTGTGGAAAAGGAAAAGTCCCCTTCAGAAGGCTTAACTTTTGAATATGAGTATCCCTGCTGTTCTGGAACTCAATTCAAGTCAAATAACCAAGTCATTCTATCAAAACCTGTCTTCGAAAGAGTTAGGAAGCTTTCCAGTTTCTTGATGTTCAATCCTTGATCTTTTCCTCCTTGTTCCTCTGCCAGGCAGAGAACAGATTCTTCTTACTCACTATCTCTCAGACAAGCTCAAGGTTTGCCTTTCTAACCCCAACCCCCCCCCCCAAAATCAAATCTTCTCAGAGTCAAAAAAAAAAAAAAAGCTTACAATGCTTGGATTGCCAACAACCTCAATATGCAAAGTAAATCAAGGAAAGTAAAATGTTAACAAAACTGTAATAAGTAGATTAAGAAATCAAACCAATGAGAAGTGTCCCCTGCCAACAAAACAAGTATTTACAAAGAGTAGGCTCTGTCTCTCAATTAGTTTGGGAGTAAAATTTGCCAAAGGATTAAATCACAGTGGAAAAACAGGGAACATAAACTGGATAAAATTAATTAAATATCACAGAGCTAAATATATTTCATTGTCCAGGAAATGGTGGACAGACTCAGGGAACTAGAATTGAAATGAACTAATCTTCACATAGGGACTGAGGAAGGGGAAAATAATTGAGATGAGAACAGTGTTTAAGTGAGAGGAAAAGAATTAAGGTGTTGCTAGTACACAGGTTCAATCTAGGCTTTTAGAAACCTTCAAGAGGAAAAATGGCAGCTAGAGTCACTAAGCCAATGTGAAAGCCAAGACAAAGATGATGCATTGGCTCTTTTCTGGTTTTTTGACCAGTTACTCTTTTAAAACAATAGATATATTCAAAAGAATAATAATGAATCTTGCTTACCACCTCTTTACAAAAAAGTGATGGTTAGAGAGGCAAGATGACATTTAAATGTTCAGACCTATTAACACGTAGTTTTGTTTGCTTGATTATACTAATTTGTTATAAATTAGGACTGTATAGTAATTTGGGAAAAGAAGAAAAAAAGAAAAGAGTATCAACAAATCACTTTAAACCTACACAGAAGACAAAAGTAGGAAGTTCCAGAAGAGACAAAACAATTTGGGAACCACTATGTAAAGCTTTATATGTAAATGGATACGTGTCTATGTAAGATGTTTGTAAAAGAAATTTGAACTTTTATGTCCTATCTCATTTTTCTGTTCTTTTACATGTGGAAATGATAATGCTTATTAATGTTAGGTTCATAATTATAAAGAAAAAATAATTTTAAAACAATAAAAGATATTCTATGGCTCTAGATAAAAGATAACGTGTAGAAATGTTAAGTATAATGAAGCACAAATAAAATAAAATAAAATAAAACATATATATGCACTGTGTGGTGCATTGCTTCTTAAATCTAAAAGCTAACGTGTCTATAATAAGGGTCTGAAAATGGCATTCTGGTACAAAAATCATTTTCAGTGGCATCTCTAAGGAATTTGAAGTCAGAATTTCTTGAGTTCCTCACTTAACTATAAGACCTGCTATCCTGGAGGAGGCAGTTATAATAGGACTTTTCCAGGAAGATGAAATGAAAGATTAACTAAAAAGCTTAGTTTCATACAATAAGGAGAAGGAATGGAAAGCTGAATTCCTGATTTAGAATAAGTCCACAGCTTTACTCTCCTGTTATTAACTACAACTAATATTTCTTTGACACCATATGACTTATACTATGCTTATACCACAACAACCCTGTGAAGTTATGAGTGCAGTTATTATCATTCCCATTTTATCGATGAAAAACTAAGTCTTAAAGAGGTTATTTGTCCAAAGTCATAATTTTCTAGAGTAGGAGCAGAGTTTCAAATGCAAGTCTCTCCTGACTTCAAGTCTAGAACTCTTTCCATTACAAATTCATAAACATTTTATTAATTTCAAATTATAAAATATATGAATAACTTATTGTTGCATAAAGCATAAAATGTGTATAATACATAAGGAAATTTGACTTGTTAGTTCAGAAATTTTTTTATTGCATTGTCACTTTGTTTTGTTCATTTGTTTTGAGTATGTATGTTTTCTGTTTGTTTTTGTTTAATAAGTATAAATGAATTCAAAAGTCGGGATGAAGTATTTGCAAGTCAAAGAGAGAAAACTGCCCAAAGACACAGGGAGTAAGTGTCAGAGGTGGGATTTGAACACAGGTTCTCTGACTCCAAATTGAATCCTCTTTACATTATTTCACATTAGACTGAATTACTAACCTTAATTCATACTAATTTTGTCTAAATCTAGAGACCCAAGTGATTACTGTCCTTACAATTAGTCAAACAGTAAAGTTATAAACTCATTCCAACTGTGCTGCAATTGCTCATGACATGTTCTGAATCTTTCTTTCAGAAGTTAGAATAGTGTGATGGACAGAGCACTATCTTTTGAGTCAAAGGTCAGAGATTCAAATCCCACTTTTAATGCTAACTACATTAATGACTTTGGACAAGTCACTCAACTTGTTTTGGCCTCCATTTCTTCATATGTAAAGAAGGGTAGTTGAACTGAATGGCCTTCCCAGTCCTTTCCAGTTCTGGAACTATGATCATTAGTATCTTTTTGCCGTTAGGTAAGTCAATAATTTTCAAGAAGTGGTATAATTAATAATACAGTCCAAAATTTGGAGTCCACGAACCTAATTCAAAACCTACAACATCTACAAAATTTTACTTAACTAAAACTATTTTCTTGAATTTTTCTACCCTTATTTTTTTCACTTCTATGACAATTTTACCTTCTTGGTAGTCCAGGCCACCAGGTGCCATTGCCTTAAAATTCTATTTTTTTGTTGTTGTTTGTAATTGCATTTTATTTTCTTTTAATATTTTAAAAATATTTTCCTTGTTTACATGATTCATTTTCTTTCCCTCCCCCCTTCTGACTGTAAGGGGTAAAAATTATGGTTGGACTGAATATTTAAGAGTTTGGTTGCTAGGAATTGATTACTAAATTCCAAATAAGAGACTCAAGTCAGAATGACTTTTATGGTAGTTTATTTACAAATAGAAAGAGTAAAATAAGGAAAATGAGAGAGAGAGAGAGAGAGAGAGAGAGAGAGAGAGAGAGAGAG
>NW_025349569.1:0-1147 GCF_016433145.1 Gracilinanus agilis
TGCGGGTGATGGAATACTATTGTGCTAAAAGGAATAATAAACTGGAGAAGTTCCAGGCGAACTGGAGAGACCTCCAGGAACTGATGCAGAGCGAAAGGAGCAGAGCCAGAAGAACTCTATACACAGAGACTGATATACTGTGGTAAAATTGAATGTAATGGACCTCTGTACCAGCAGCAATACAATGACCCAGGACAATTCTGAGGGATTTATGGTAAAGATGCTACCCACATTCAGAGGAAGGACTGCAGGAGAGGAAACATATAAGATAAACAGCTGCTTGAACGCATGGGTCGGGGTGGACATGATTGGGGATGTGGACTCGAAACTACCACACCAATGCAACCACCAACAATTTGGAAATAGGTCTTGATCAAGGACACATGACAAAACCAGTGGAAATGCGCATCGGCCATGGGTGGGGAGGGTGCGGGGGGGGGGGTTGAAGGGGAAAGGTGGAGCATGAATCATGTAACCATGTTAAAAATGAATATTAATAAATGTTAAAAAAATCACAGAGGAAATTTTACTTAAATGCAACATACTATATTCTAACAATACCCATTTGTGGTTTTCTCTATCATTTCAATTCTTAGATTTTCCTAACTTTTATATTTCATTTCCATGCTATATCTCACTTCTTCAGGGAAAAGAAAAAAATACTTCTTTTCAAGAAGTGCCCTTAGACCTCAAACCATGCTTAGTTGAGCCTATGATTTTCGTGTTTAAGAATAGTAAGGTGATATTTTTGTTCATTTCTGTACCAGGAAATGTTTGTATGAGATTGTGGTGGGAAGTTGGGGAAAGTTATATTAATCCCTAACTCTTCTCAGATTCTTTCATTCCTGGTTGTCTGATAGATATGATAATAATTCCCTTTTCCTTTCCAACCCTGAACCATTTCCCATGTTCTATGTCTTATGTAAAATTTTTGAGACCATTAGAAATGCTCTAAGGTATCAGAAATTGGATTAGGAAGAAAACAAATAACTAATTGTTTTAAAATATAGATAAATTACATATAAATCACTGTATTTCAGAAATATGCATGATTTTTTAAATCTTGCCTTCTACCAGTACTATTGTAAAAGACTATATGCTTTAGTAGATAATTTAATGATCCTTCTCCTTTTCCTCCTCCTCCTCC
>NW_025349570.1:0-2893 GCF_016433145.1 Gracilinanus agilis
ATCGTTCTAGATAGGAGGAATGGCCAATACCAAGGCGTAGAAGCTTGCTGTGTGACCCTGAGCAAGTCACTTGACCTTTATTTGCCTCCATTTCCTCATCAGTAGCACCTGCCTCCCAAGGTGGTTGTGAGGATCAAAAGAATTCATGTAAAGCACGCAGCCCAGGGATGGTTTATTTTATGGTTCAGTCATGCCTGACTCTTCAGTCCATGGGGTGTTCTTGGCAAAGATACTGCAGCTCATTTTACAGATGAGGAAACTGAGGCCAATAAGATTAAGTGACTTGCCCAGGGTCACATAACTTAGTAAGGGGCTGAGGCCAGATTTGACCTCGGGAAGACAGGCCCAGCATTCTATTCCTTGTGCCACTTAGCTGTGCTAGCTGTTAAGTGTGCCCATTTCACACATGAGAAAACAAAGACCAAGAGAGAGTAGGTGATTTGTCCAGGTCACACATTAGGTACTGACCAAGGTGGGAGTGAACCCAGGTCTTATAGCATTTATAAAGGGCTCTGTGTTTTGCAAAAAGCTTTGCACATAATTTAATTTAATTTAATCCTTACAACTCTGTGAGGTAGATGCTATGCTTATCCTCATTGGACAGATGAGGAAATCGAGACTGAGAGAAGATATGTGACTTGTCCAGAGTCATCCAGCTAGTCAGTATCTGGGGGTGGGGTGAGATTTGAACTCGGGTCTTCTTGACTTCGGGTTCCCCGTTCTAGCCGTCGTCCTGGCAGGGAAGTACTGTGTCAGCTTGTGCCTCTGAGATTGAGTGAGGAATGAGGCCAGATGGTTCCGTAGGTGGAACGTTGGCGTGTCTGTCTGCGGGTCCAAGGGCAGAACACAGCTAGAGCGGGGCCTGGGAAACAGTGTGAGAACTCCAGGAAATGAGATTCTCAGGAAGGGCCCTGCTTTATTTAGTTGTTTGTCAGCCTCCTTCTTCCAGATTGCACGGGGTCAGAAATAAATGAATATTTCGTTGGCTCTGCACAGCGTCTGTTTTAAGTAGCAGTATGATTTGGAAAGTATTTCTCAACTTGGTGACAATTGCCTCTCAGCACTGAGCTGAGCACATCTAGTTTCCAGACACTCTTAAGCATAATACATTTTTTTCCCATTTAATCTTCTCCTTTTTCTCTTTTCTCCCACTCACAAATTGTACTGAGCAAAAAATGCTTGAAGAGCCAGCTTTTCCCTGTAGGGTCCCTGCATGTATTTTTCTCAGAAAGGAAACTCAAGTGAGAGCAGTATGACCCGATACCCGCCAGGAGGAGGGGATTTATGGACACCTTGCATGTAAGTTCTGCTCCAGCCATCATATTTTTCCTTGCTTTGCTTTTTTTTGGTAAACAAGGTTAAGTGACTTGCCCAGGGTCATGCAGCTGGAAGTATCTGAGGCCAGATTTGAACTCAGGTCTTCTTGACTCCAAGCCCAGCACTCTGCTGTGCCATCCAGCTGCCCCCGTCTCTCTTTTGCATGTTACCCATGAGTGGCTTTGGCTGGATACAAATAGCTCATATTCCTGATTCTGTCCCTTATGAAGGTAAGCCCATGGGGTCACAGGTTTACACGGGTTTCAGCAAGGTACTATTTAGTGTCCCAAACTATGCACCTTTCTAAGGCTCTGGGGTTGTCATGCATTTGTAGTGCAGAAAACCTCATTTGTTTTACATATCTTTTCTTTAAAATGTAAAAACAGTGGTGGGGCAGCTGGGTGGCTCAGTGGATTGAGAACCAGGCCTAGAAATGGTTGGTCCTGGGTTCAAATCTGGCCTTGGACACTTCCTAGCTGGGTGACCCTGGACAAGTCACTTAACCCCATTGCCTAGCCCTTACTGCTCTTCTGCCTTAGAACCAATACAGAGTATTGATACTAATGTGGAAGGTGAGGTCTTAAAAATAAACAAACAAACAAAGGAATAAATGAATAAATAATAACAGTGGCATTGTCTTCCTTCCTTCTTTGGAGAGATGAGGGATCTGTGGATGTGTAACATTTCATACACTGTCAGATTCATTTGGAGTTTTTAGTTAGCTTTGTTGAACTTGTTTCTCCCCACCTTCTATTTTAGATTATAAGGAATGGCTTGCTGGGTAGGAGAGAGAGGAAGAACATATGTGGAAATTAAAGTAAAATAAAAGCAGAAGATATCAATAAAAATTACAATTAAAACCAAAAAGGCAACTTTCTGTACCCTGAGAATAAATAGCTGGGTTTCATCTCCTCTACTCAGCCAAATTAAGTGTTGCTTTTCAGATTTTTCTTCTTACCAAAAACAAAGGTCTGTTCATAGCCCAGCCAAAGGACCTTTAGGACATTCTGATTTGTGGATTAGGTGGTGTTTGCAAGGTAAGGTGGTTGAGGAGACATCTTTTAAGGAGAGGCACTATGGGGCACTGCATCTGGATCCAGAGGAACCAGCCTCAGTTCTGGACTCTTCTACTTGTTTGATCTTAGAGAAATTACCTTGCTCTTCTGAATCTCAGTTTCTGTGTCTATAAAATGAGAGAGTTGGACTGGACAGTCTCTAAGAGCTTTTCCAACGCTCAATCTATGATCTCTAGTTCACCTAGAGATTTGTGCCAGTCCCTGTTTCAGGGCTGATTGCGTGGGCTGGGAGATGAGCCTGCTCAGAGACTGCAGGATTGGGCCCTGAGGGTTATCTCCTGCTGAAAGCATCTGTAGCCAGGGAAACTGCTGCTGCTGATAGGGTATCTTAGAGTGACTGGGGTGAGGGAGATGACAGCACTCAGGAGAAATAAGTTCCACCCACTGTGTTTATACAGCCCAGCCTGGAAGAGTCACAGCTTCTAGGTTAGAGAAGCAAGGCAGCCAGACAGATTGTTTTCTGCTTTTTAAGGAAGGAAGGAAGGAAAGGAGGAAGGAAG
>NW_025349571.1:0-7107 GCF_016433145.1 Gracilinanus agilis
ATATATGATATATAATATAAATATAAATAATATAAAATAAAAATAAAATAAAAACAGATTCATTTCAATTAAACAAATATTTAAGGGACTACTCTGTGCGAGGCACTTTCATAATCATCAGGAATACAAAAACCAAAAGAAAACAGATGATGTCTCCATAAAGCTTCTAAGTCCACCTACAGACATTCTGCTTAGCCTTGGAGCTCAGAGACTTGAACTTAAGCCCCAGAGCTATGCTTTAGTCATTACAAGTCATTTATCTTCCTTGATGCTCAGCTGGTTCATATGTAAAATGGACATTCTAGCCTTGGGGCTACCAACTACACTCTGCATTTGTAGGGAAGAAAGTACCAAAATACGCAGTTATTATGTCAGGTATATGTTCTTGAAAACAATTTTCCTAATGGCACAATGGTATTAATATAATCAAGATGATTGCCAAACTTATACTATTTGTTAAATATAGAGAGAGATTCTAGTGAACTGTGTAGCGTTGGCCTCAAAGCCAGGAACTCTTGGATTCTTACCCAAAGTAGATCTGTGACCCTGAGCTAAGTAAGAGCCTCCTGGAGCTCCAGAGAGCTCTCTCAGACTCTACATTTCATGGAGGGTTCCAAACTGTTGCTAGAGGGGGCTTCTCACTTGGGAGCTCCCTGTACCACTGAAATAACAGGTCATGTCCCTTTCCCTCTTGAATATAATGGCATAGAAAGTCCATTATTCATTAGAAAATGATCACATTGAACAATATGAAAGGGGAAAAAAGGAGGGAAAGGGGAAAGGAAGAAATCCAGCTTGAGATGGGTGAAGAGGAAGAGAGACACAGGAAAGAACATCTCAGCAGCTTCCAAGATCGTAGAATTGACTCTCTTGATACGCTTCCTGAGAGAGAATTCCCCGATGGAGTCCCCGATCTGGCTTCCTGGGCTGTGTGATGAAATATTAGCAAGCTCTAAAATCAAATGCTATAAATGGACAAACCAATATTTTCTACATCTCAAACTCCAGAATTAGAGCTTTGCTAGACGTGTACGTCTGTTTCCCTTCTAAGAGCAGATGGATGTTTTTATATGTTCTTATAATTGGCTGTTTAGGGGTAATGAGGCCACACAGCCTGACATGCTGAGCTAGCAAAAGATACAGCTGGTCTTTCTCACACAGACTTACTGGGGAGTTGGGAAAGCTGCTCACCTCACATTTCCCATCTTTTATAACTAAGGATAGGAGATTCAAATAATATATTTTTTTTAAATTTTTTTTAAACCCTTTAACTTTCTGTGTATTGACTTATAGGTGGAAGATTGGTAAGGGTAGGCAATGGGGGTCAAGTGACTTGCCCAGGGTCACACAGCTGGGAAGTGTCTGAAGCCGGATTTGAACCTAGGACCTCCCGTCTCTAGGCCTGGCTCTCAATCCACTGAGCTAGCCAGCTGCCCCCTCAAATAATATTTTGACCATGCTTCAAAACTGCAATCCAAATGATATAACATTCTTTAAACAATGCAATAGGGAAAAGCATTGGAATTAAAACACAGCCAGTTTCCTGGCTGCTATTTGGCAATCTTTTGATACCCCTTTTAACTTCTTGTTCTATTTCCAACAATTCTAAATTCTAAATCTTTTCCATGCTCATCAAGCTTCAAACCTCAAATTTGCCCCTTTACTCAGAGAAAATTTCTAATCAGAGAAAAAATATTTCTTAGGTTATTGCATTTGAGGTCTTTCAACTTTCCTCATGTCCATCTCAAAAAACAGTCAGTGTCTATGGGCAGCTAGTTGGCATAGTGGGCATAGTACCAGGCTTGGAGACAGAAGCACCTCCGTTCAAATCTTAACTCAGATATTTCTCAGATAGGTGACCCTGGGCAAATCACTTAATCCCAACTGCCTACCCTGCTAGCCCTCGACACTTTTCTTTTTCAGAATTGATACTAAAATAGAAGGTAAGGGTTAAAAAAATTATTCAGGCTATTCTCTCCCTTCTCAGAGAGAAATGTATTCTCCCTTTTCCTAGGACTAATCCTAAATCTAAGCCTAGGACCCTCAAAATCTTCTCTGAATAGATTTTAATGTGCTCTTTAATGTGAAAGAGAATATTCTCTCTCTCTTTTTTCCTCTCTCCCAGCCCCCCAACCCCTCAGAGGGCCATTCCTTGTCTAAAAACATGCTTAGCTCTTTCTAATAGTTATTAAATTATGCGTTATCTAAACCCATTTATCCTCTCACATTACCATCCCACATCTGTTAAAGTCACATAGCTACTATGTTTAAGAAACAAGATCAAAGAAATGGATGGAGCAGGGTCTGCATGTGCCAGCACACTCTAGTGAAGCTTTTTCATTGGTTCTCAGTAGCACATATGGGGTATTCCTAACTTAAAAGTCATTTCTATATCCACTATGATATATATATAAATGCAAAAATATCATATTTTAATAAGAGAGAATATGGATCTTAAAAGGTTAATCATTAAACAATCTGGCAGTGGAAAAGAACAGAAATATAAATGGGACTGTAACCTGGGGTAATAACCAAAAGAAGAATACAACTCTCCCTTCAACCCAGGAATAAGAGTGACCTCAGAGAGAGCTGAAGGTAAAGAATAGAGAAGTGGCTTTTGAAAGAACAGAAGAAAATCAAGAACATAGGAGTAGAGGTTTACTTTTCCTTAGAATGGAATTTCTTTTTCCTCAGAGAGAAGGGGAAAAAAAGTTAAGATACTAAGACATTTGGAGGTTTGGAGAATGGAAATTGAGCCAGCTCATTTTGGGTGACCTTATTTCATTTCAAATCAATTGATAAAATATTAAATATTTAATCCATACAAGGAACTGTACAAGTTTAGATTTAAGAATTAAAAGCTTTATAATACATATCTTTAAGGAGTCTTTGGATTCCAGACCATCCCTAATTATATTCCTCCAGGAGCTTAGTGTTACTTTCCTTAGTGAAGTAAAGAATAAGTTCACTAAACTAGAATGTGGGGAGCACAGCTGCAGAGAATTTTGGGGGGACAGATGCCATGGAAATGTACAAGAGAGACAACTGCACGAATAAAATGGATTTTTGTTTGTTTTCCACCTAGCCAATTATTGTAATGTTTATTTCTTTATTTTCATGTCATTTTATTTTTTAAAAAATGAGAAAACTGAAGTTGATTGAAGAAATATGAATTAGCCATGAACACATGAACACACCTTGGACTATAACCAAGGACTCCTGCAATCTGAGTTTATACTTCTCTTTCCATGAATATCTTTATATATGTGTACCACAGAAATAAACTTGTTTTTCAGCTGCAAACCTATTTATAGTGTCCCCTAGTTATTATCTCATTTTGCGAAATATTGTCAACACCAACAAGTGAAGAAAAAAATGACAATTCCCTCCCACAACCAATCCCCCTGCTCACACTCACCCACCATATCATGTGCTTATAAAGGCAAGATAGAACTGAGCTGAATGGATGACTTTTAACAAGGTATTTCTTCCTTAAATAGGGCAAAAGATTAATTCACTTGGCATCCCTTGGAATCTCAGTCAGAAACCCTTAGCCCAAGAAAGCATAAAGAGTAGGGCAAAAATAAAGGCAGCATTAGAAAGCATGATTCTTTTTTCCAGTGTCTCAGGAGGGCTTTATTCATCTTTTTTTCAGAGTTTAGAAACTGAACTTTTTAAAGACATTTTTTAAGTGACTCATCTCTGTTCCTAATGCAGAAATTCAATTCTCTTTTTTCCTTAGCTCCCTGATTTATCTCACCAACAACTGCTTATCACATAGGTACTTGTCCTTGGGGGAAGTAACTCTCGTGATTATGATAAACTACCCCAACTAAACCTAGAAATCTCTAAAAATGCTTGGTAACTATAAGTCTCTGTGCTCTGTGAGTGTTTTGTGTGAGATGTTTTCATTCTTTTTCTTTCTTTTTTTAAGTCACTCATATATAGCTCACTTGAGAACTTATTTTCTGGTAGAAAATTCTTCTAAAAGGATAGAATGTTCCATATTTTAGGCTCAGGAAATTTCTCTTTCCACAAGAGTTTTCATTCTTTAAAAAAAGAAAAGAAAGAAAAGAAAAGACAGTGAAAAAAAGAATGGACTCAAGGGAGTTCCTGAAAACACAAAATCATAAACATTTGCCAATAAAGTTGCCTCATCCTGACCTTTCTAAATATTCATCATTTTGCAGTGTTTTTGGAGTCAGGATTCAAATGATAACATTTGAATTTCGAGTGTTACATATTACCTGTGTAAGCATTGGAAAAAACTTAATTAACCCCTATTATTTTCAGTTAATCTGTAAAATGGGAATAATAATATTTGTACAATCTATCTCATAAGTTTTGGGGAAGTGTTTTTTAAAGCATAAAAAACTTCATAAACATTCATTGTTATTCATTCTAGACCTGTGATTTTATTGATGGGGGAATGTATGCTAAGAATGTTCTCTTAAGCAAAGCGATTGTCAAATCTCCTGTATCTTAGAACCTTAGAGAGTTTCCTGTGGCATTAATAGGTTAATCGACTTGCTCATTTGCCAGTGGTCCCAAATCTAGGTTATATCAGAGGTAGGGCTTGAAGAGAAAAGAGAATATATGCCAAATCCTTTGTAAATAATAAAGGAAATACACATAGCATATATTAATTTTATTATTATTTGTAACTAATGTACTTATGAAATATTATATATTTTAGCTATCTAGGTGAATGTGGTAAGATTATTACTAAATGGGAGGAACTACATCCCATCTCAACTCAGTCATACCTTTAGTACCTTGCAAAGTACTTTGCAAAAAGATGTTATTTTATAAATGATTGTTGCGGGGGCAGCTGGGTAGCTCAGTGGATTAAGAGTCAGGCCTAGAGACGAGAGGTCGTAGGTTCAAACCCGGCCTCAGACACTTCCCAGCTGTGTGACCCTGGGCAAGTCACTTGACCCCCATTGCCTACCCTTACCACTCTTCCACCAAGGAACCAATGCACAGAAGTTAAGGGTTTAAAAAAAATTCAAAAAAAAGAAAGAAAATAAATGATTGTTGCTTTCTGTTATTGCTATTAATGAAATAACATTCATATATACTTATGTTTAATATAGAGCAAATACTGTGGTTAACAAAAATCAATCTAGTGTTTTGTCTACACTGCACTAAATAACAGATTTTCACGACATAAATTTAATCACCTGCTCCCTTTGGCATCATATAGACACACTAATGTGCTATGTAAATTCCAATCCATGATACAAATGCTAATTGTGTAAATGGGAATGAAGAGTACATATTATGAGCTCACATAAAATTATGTAGCCCCTATGTAACAATTCCTGAGACAGAACACAAGAAAAAATTCCCTCAACAAAACATGACATTATATTTTGTATGAGAGAAAGTTATAAGGAAAAACTAATGAGGTTGTACAGCTTCTAATTTTTGTAGCTCATTGCAAGAAATTTAAGGATGTTAATGATTGTTGTACATATTAACACCAATGTATTTTTTTCTTATATAAAAAATATGTGTTTTTTGTTAGTCATTTGTCCAAGTATCATCAGCAGCCTTTTTCCTGATAATGGCAGGGATTCAGAACTTTTAATAATAATGATAATTAAGCAATAATATCATTGGATCTCTCTTTCATGAGACAATAATCCAATTCCTTAATGGCTAAAGTAGGAGGCCAAAGGCAGAGTAGTTTATCACAGTGAGAGAATCTGATTATTGCAAAGAAAAACAGAGGGCCAATTATATTATTACTGTTATAATGCATGTTTCCCTGTTAATAGCCCTTTCCTGCAATGTTGTTGGGTTTTTTTATTCTCTATTTTCTAGGTAGAAGGTAGAATATTATTTCTGTTTCATACATATAGTAAATGCTACCTGAATGGCAAGATTGGAATAAATTCCATATCCTCTAGAAAGGGCTAAGAACCAAGGTATATGAGCACTAGCTTTGCTTCTGAGTATCTGTATAACCTTGAAAAAGCTGGCAGCACTGTCATATTAATACTCTGTATATTTGTCATCAAATCTCAAAAGTTCCTCTTTGTAAAACTGTTTCCTCATCTGAAAAATGGAGTTGAACTTGCTATAAATCCTAGGATCACAGTTATCACAATTGGTCTTATTATTTAACCTCTCTGATTTTCAGTTTCTTGATATGCAAAATGACCTGGCTCAAGTAAATGATCACTAAGTTCCCTGTTTCCCTCTACCATCTGTGATTTAAGATTTCATATCTCATGGAGGGAAGCCATAATAAGATTTTTGGATTCACTGACCAAGAGAGGAACAGCTCATATAATACTCTTTAATCGGCCTCATTTTCCCTCTCCTGTGCTGAATCACTTAGTAATATATCCTCTGGAGACACATTAGAGAAGAAAAAAATTTATTTTTCTCTGAATTTTCCTTTCTGACAACCAGGTAGCTAAAATCATCCACTATCTCTTTTCATACACATAAATCTTAAAGTGCTTTCCTATATAGATTGATGCTACCTAGAATTATTAGAAACAGACTGATTTCTATGCCAAACTGTACTTAACCATTTACCAATTAATGAACATCCACTTTATTTCAATTACTTTTCTAGCACAAAAAGCATTACAATGGATATTTTAATGTATATGAGACCTTATTTTTGTCTCTGACACTTCAAACTCATTGCATGTATAGGCCTAACAGTGATTATCTCCATCTTTAAAATATATATAAGATATTTGTGGACTGTTATATACCAGCTAAATAAAGTTAATTTATTTATACCAATTAACCAGACTTTTCATGCCATTTTTCTGTTCCAAACTTTCCAAAAACTCACTTCTCCCCAGTGAATAAAGTCCAGAATCTTTTGTTAGGTATACATACATGAACGGACAAATCCTTCCTTTTCTCTATTTAGGTGATGCAATTATTTTCCATTCAGTGTCCTAGAATGTGGTCTATGCTTTCCCAGCTGTTTTTGCCTGAGATTTTCTCAATGTGTACTAAATCCCTTACCTATCTTACACAGCAGATCTCAAATTACACTGTCCTAGCCCTGATCTCACCATTGGACCTCAAGTTCTTTCTTCCTTCCTTCCTTCCTTCCTTCCTTCCTTCCTTCCT
>NW_025349572.1:0-1118 GCF_016433145.1 Gracilinanus agilis
ATTTTAATTTAACTTATATTAAATTAAATTATTAATTAAAATATTTTTCATTTTAAGTAAATAAAAATATTTTTAAAATAAACTAATAAAAATAAATTAATAATTTAATTAAATTAAAATATTTAAATCCCCAATATTATTTCACCAGATAAATTAGCTTTGACAAAGGGATATTTCATGAGAGCATATAACTAGAATCTCCCAAATCAAGAGGACACTCTTCTCTACCACGTAATGCTCCAGAGAGAAAGGAGGCAGAGTGGCTGCTACCAAGCATCCCCGGCAGCCCTGCTTCACCTCCCAGAGCCATGCAGGCCTCGGATGCTTCCTTGTTTGCAGGATATGGCATCTGGGCTCCAGGATCAACTCCCTACGTGGCTAAGCTCTTCCCTGCCTTTGGCTCTGGCTGCCAGACCCCATTCCCAGCTAGAGTGGCTAGGCCTCTCCTGCCACTTCCATACTCTTGAAATAAACTGGCCTGTCCCGTGTTAGGAGGAAGATGGAAGGAGCACAGAGAGGCAAGAGATGCAGACGTGTCTGGGGGAGCTGGTGGCAGGCCTCCAACCATTCCTGTTCCCTCACTGTAACCCCAAACCTGGAGGCCCAGGGCCATTCTTTTCCCCTCTTTCCTTTACCTGAAAGCTTCCAAGGAAGAGAGATTTCATCTGTTCCAGCCTTTTGTATGTTCACTCAGTTCTGGCTCCTCAGCCAGGTAAAAGGCTTTTGTTCAGCACTGAGTAAGTGCTGGGAAATATTTAGAGGATACCTAGGTATGCTGGAAAGCGTGGAGGGAAAAGAATCCCTCAATTATATATTTCTAATCATAGACTCACGAAGCTTCCACATGGATAGGCAGCAGGGGGAGGATACCATGCATGCTCTAAGCGTTGAGCCTTTATTGGCCATTTGCCCTATTACAGGTATGTGTGTAGAGAGAGAGAGCGCTAATTATTTATCATAATTATTTATCATACATATTTTATGAAATATATGTTATGAAAAATATATTTATGGAAATATGCATTTATGGATATATTTACAAATATATTATGAAAACATATTTTTTCATAATATATATTTATAAAAACATAATACATATGTTTATAAATACTATTCTT
>NW_025349573.1:0-2056 GCF_016433145.1 Gracilinanus agilis
ACCCTAGATTCAGCTTCAGACATTAACTAACTATGATACTCTGGATAAGTCACCTAACCTTCTTTGCCTACTTCTTGCCCTTCTCTTACTTAGAGTTACTACTAAGACAAAAAGTAAGGATTGTAGAAAAAAATTCCAATATTTCAATATCAAGATTCTACAATTCTCTCAAGCTATCATCATATATTTCTTTTCCATTTTCTAGCCAAACTCCAAGAAAAAACTTTCTACATTTGTTGACTCCACTTCCTTTCCTCTCAATTATTTCTCAACGCTTGCATTCTGGCTTCATATTCTACAATTTGATAGAACTGCTGAAACTGCTTTCTCCTAAGGTCTCTTATTTCACAAATTTGTGATCACGCTCACTTGATCTCTTATTTCACAAATCAAATGTATTCTTCTTAGTTTTCATCTTGCTTAACATTTGACATTTGAGTTTTCATCCTTTTTAAGACAGACCATCCTCTCTTCCAGAATGGTCTTTTTTTCCTCTGGTTTCATGATATTACTCTTTCTTTGTTCTTCTATATAACTAGAAATTCCTTCTCAATTTTCTCTACTAGATTATCATCCATGTCCTATCCTTAACTATGCATGCTCCCCAAGACTCTATCCTGATCTCTCATTTCTCAGTGACCTCAGCTCAGCCTTAATTTCTCTCCCGTATTCTAATCCCACATTACCAACTACCAAATGGACATTTTCAACTAGGTAGCATGTCTCATAGGCATCTCAAATTCAAGAGGTCTGAAATAGAACTCCTTTCTCTAGTGTCATCCCTCTTCTAAATCTCATTCTTTCTATCAAGAGTTCAACTGTCTTTCCATTCACCTGGTTTTGCAACTTAGTAGTCATCCTTCACTACTGACTTTCCCTTATCTCTCACATCCAGTCATTTTCTATGTCTGGTTATTTCTATCTCAACAACATCTCTTACTTATCCCCTTCTGTCACCATCTTAATTGGTTCTCGTCACCTCTCACCTGGGCTATTACAATAGCCTCCTAATCGGCCTCCCTCCTTGCCTTAGAAGTCTCTCCTCTGTGTAAATAGAATTAGCTCCAGCCCATTAATAGTAAAAAATTTACTCAAACTAGGCGTGCTAATGATGTCACTCTCACCTCCCTTAGTGGGGAGGGGAGACGAGTTACCCACACATGACAATAAGTAACAAATCAAGAATAAGGGACTGCCCTTTGGGCAGTCCAAATCAATGTAGAAACTGCCATTTGTCCATTTTGAATTAGAGGTGGACCACAGGAAGTGATGAAAGACACGATCTCTTTAAGTAAGTGAGTGAACTTCCTGTGGGGGGAGTTGCCGTCTCGAAGTGGAAGAAGAAGCATCTCCTGAGATCACAGACAGCTTACACTCTATATTGTCACGTGGGTAAGTTAGGCTGACTTCCTTGGCCTAGCTGGGCCAATTCTAAAATCTGCCTATCTGGCTGTTGGGCCTTGTGGCTTACAGCTTCATTTATTAAGCTTTATAACCTTCTTCTCTCTCCGTCCAGGCCTTTGGCCTGGGCTAGCCTCTTCCTTTTTCTCTTTATTCCTACTTTTTACCTACCAGACTGTAAATAAACTTGCCTCAACCCGATGCTGACTTGGGTCTGATTTAATTTCAGAATCAACCTGAATTGTTGATTCCTAGGGGCCACACATTTTAATATATATATATCTATAAATACATAAATTTTCCTTCTTACAATTTGGCGACCAATTTGATCCCTTCGTGGTCGCCAAATTATAAATATTAAAAATGATAAAGGCTGGTATAAATATATAAATTAGTAATTTAATTAAAGCCATGCTGATAGATAATTAGACCACGCGGTTGTAAGCATTCAAAACTTGCCGCCTAGCCATAATTGTCTCCTCCCGAGTCTGCTGGCCAAGAGCCCACTCCCTCCTAACCCAGGAGATTATAAACTCCTCCCTGCGTCAAGACGTAGGCCAAAGAACCAGAACTGGAAACCCGTTGGACCACGGGAAATGTAGTTTGACAATTTCCCCGTGTCCAGAAAATACATATATATATATATATATATATA
>NW_025349574.1:0-5711 GCF_016433145.1 Gracilinanus agilis
TATGTATATATACATATATATATACATACATACATGGAGTTCATAGGTAACATGCATATTTGCTTCCTGAGAGTAAGAATTATTTAATTTAATTTTTTGTAGTTCTATCTCAAGCACCTAGAAAAATACTTAGAACATAATAAATGCTTAGTAAACACTTTGGTGATCAATTGTCAACATAGTCCTGAGGGAGGAAAGAGGGGAGTTTTGTCAGGATATGGATTTCTGTTCCAAATAGGAATGACATTTTTTAACAAACTTTTATTTTCTAATTGTGTCTCCCAGAGGAACTTCAGGAGGAATTAGTCAAGTCTGGAGTGATCACCTTATTGGTCAAAATCCTATCAGACTTTCCAGAAAGTGAACCACTTGTGAGGGTGGACCTGCTGGCCCTGTGCAATTTGTCAGATCTGGGTAAGATGTGAGGCTCTTCTCAATGTAGGGTCAGAAGCAATTCCTATCTCTCCTTCCTATACATGATTTTATATTTGATCGTGGGGGTAATAAAGAACCACTGAGATTTATTTAATAGGGGAATACTGTCAGATCTGTGTTTTAGAAAGATCAGTTTGACAGCTGAATGGAGGATGGATGGGAGAGACTTGAGATATAGAGACCAATGAGCAGATTATTACAATCATTCAAGCATGTGGTGATGAGAGCCTATGCCAGGGTGGTGGCAGTGTCAGAGGAAAGAAGGGGGCATATTGGGGGGAAATTAAGAAGGTTGAGATGGAAAGACTTGGCAACTGATTGGATACAGGAATTGAGAGAGAGTGAGGAGTCAAGGATGACTACTAAGCAGCAGGACTGAGTAATTGGGAAGAGAGTGGTACCCTCCATACTAATAAAGAAGTTAGGAAGAGAGGAATGTTTGAAGGACAAAAATAATGAGTTCAGTTTTGGACAAGTTAAGTTTAATGTGTCTAAAGGAACCTAATTTAAGACATTTGGAGATGGGAAACTAAAGGTTAGAAGAGATGTTTGGGCTAGAAAAATCTTGAGAATTACCTGTAAAGAGATGATAACTAATAGAACTAATGAGATTATTATGCAAAAGAGTACAAAGGGAAAAGAGAATGGGTCCAGGACAAAGCTTTAAGAATATCCATGGTTAGTAGGCTCAATCTGGATGAAGATGCAGCAAAAGAGTCTGAGAAGAAGGTCAGAGAGGTAGAAGGAGAACCTGCAGAGAGCATCAACAAAACCTAGAAAAGAGAGTATCAAGAAAAGGGAGATTGTCATTGTCAAAGGCTACAGAGAGATAAAAAAGGATGACAACTGAGGAAGAGGCTTTTGAATTTGGCAGTTCAGAGATCATTGGTAACTTTGAAGAGGGTGTATCATTCATTTATCAGGTGAGCAATAAGGTTGGAAGCCTAGTATAGATACTTAAGAAGATAGTGATAGGAAAAGAAGTGAATGGAACCATTTTAGATGGCTTTCTCAGGGAGAATAGCCATGAAAGGGTCAAAAGATAGAGATAGGACAATAATTAGCTGTTATGGATGAATCAGAGGAGGGTCTTTTGAGGATGGGATAAACATGAATATGTTTGAAGGCAGTAGAGTAGCAGCCAGTAGAAAGAGAGAAAGTGAAGATTAATGAGGAGAGTGGGGAAAATAGAGAATCTATCTTTTGGAGAATATGGGATGGAATGTAATCATTTGTACATACCGAAGAGTTTGCCTTGGAAAGGAAAAGGACCACCTCTTCATGTGAAACATGGGCGAAAGAGGAGATAGTTGCTAAAAGCATCAGTGATGTGAAATGACGAGGGAGAAGAGAAAGTTCTCAGGAAATGGTCTTCTTTTCAATAAAATTTGAGCAAAGTTCTGAGCTGAAAGGGTAGGGAGGAAGGAGAATGCTGGGTGACTTGAAGAGGAATTAAAAGGTTGAAGAAGATTCTACGGTAAGTGGGATATTGAATTGATTAGAGAGTTGTAAAGGGATTGCCTTACCACGGCGAGGGCCCATTTAGGCTTATGTAGCATAAATTTGTAGTTGATTCACTCAGCTCAGTTTCATGATTTTCTTGAACTTTGTTCAATAGCAAGAGTAGGAAGAAGCAAAGGCAATAAATTCTGGGAGTAATTCAAGGCTGAAGTTTGGTGTAGGGCAAGATCACTGATAGGATAAGGGGCCAAGATACTCAAGAGAAGACAGTGAAGAGTTGTATTGGTTCACCAAGGAATCAAGATGGAGGAGGGAAGCGAATATAACCATGGTAGGAGGTGATGAGCTGGGAGAGAATTGAGAGTCTGAGGATGAAGTCATGGTGGGAATAAAGAACAGGGGTAGGATATGCAAGACAAAGAGAGAGTAGAATGATAACAGATTGCAACCAAGTAAAAAAATACCAAAGTTTGAACAGGGAAGTGCCTAAAATGCAGTGGAATGGCTGCCCAGGGAGGCTACAAAGTGCCCTTCCCTTTTGGGCAGGCACCAGGAAAAGCAGCAAATAGAGATAATTTTTTCACCTATGATATTGACTTTTAGAGGAAGTAGACTTCCTTTGTAATAATACATGATTGGAGGGCAGCTGATTGACTCAGTGGATTGAGAGCCAGACCTAGAGATGGGAGGTCCTGGGTTCAAATTTTACCTCACACACTTCCTAGCTATGTGACCCTGGGCAGGTCACTTAACCCCCATTGCCTAGCCCTTACCACTCTTCTGCCTTGGAACCAATACACAATATTTATTCTAAAATGGAAGGCAAAGGTTTAAAAAAAAACAAAATAAAATAATACATGATTATTGTTTGCTTTATCACAAAATAAATATCTGGAAAATATATATGTATATAGACATATACACAGAGATAATACATGATATCTGGAATATATGTGTGTTTAAATAGTGATATGTAGAATTCTTCTGGCAGTAAAATGTTGTGCATCATAGGGAATGGGGATTGTACCTGTGATTTCATGATATAGAGTATTTACAAGTGAAAAAACTCATTTTATCAGCGCAGATTTATAACCTTCTCTTAAAACTTATAGTCTTAAAGGCTATATACTTTGAAGCTCTTCTCTATAGTCTTAAAGGTAGAACCATGGCTAGGGTATTGGATCTGGAGTCATGAAGACAAATTCTAATCCAGCCTCAGACATTTGCTAGCTGTATGACCCTGGGCAACTCATTTAACCCCTGTCTGTCTCAGTTTCCTCCTCTGAAAGATGAGGATAAGAGTATTTATCCATCCAACATTATTATAAGGATAAACTGAGGCAACATTTATAAAACACTTTGCAAACTTTAAATGCCATGTAAATGCTAGTTATTGTTATTATAAAGAATTTTCCAGAACATTGAGAGGTAAAGTGACTTTTCTAAAGTTATACATCCAGTTTATGTGAGGGATAGGATTAGAACCCAAAACTTCCTTGCTTTGGGACCAGCTCTCTACCATATCTCTCTCTTTCTTTTTAAGCATTATTTTATTTTTCTCCAATTACATATAAAAATGATTTTAACATTCATTCCAAATTCTCTCCTTCCTTTCCACCCTTCCTCCCTCACTTCCTCCCACTCCTCTCCCCTCCCTGGGATGGTAAGCCATCTGATATAGATTTTACATGCACAATCTCATAAAATAGCAAATCCTTCTCTTCTGCATTTGTAAATCGTAATATGTAAAGTGTCCTTTAGTAGAGCTCTCTGGGTAGGAAAGGAAGAGAGATATTGGGAAATAAATAAATATATGGAAAATATATTTTAAATGTATATTTTATAGATTTATAATAAATATATTCAAAAAAAAGACAGACACAAAAAAGGTGAAATCTGTGGGCAGTCTTTTACCTAGCCTGTAGGCATGCTCTAGGTGGCTCCCCATAACCCTGCAGACTATATCTTAGAGTCTTCTTCAGAAATAGACTTCGGGGGTGGAAGAATCATGGAGTAGACTCAGAAGACCAGCCCTGCTTCTCAAATGTTGTAACATTTTCACTGAAAATATGGGCCTTATGGGGCAGCTGGGTGGCTCAGTGGATGGAGAGGTCCAGGGTTCAAATCTGGCTTCAGACACTTCCTGACTATGTGACCCTGGGAAAGTCACCTAACTCCCATTGCCTAGCCCTCATCACTCTTCTGCCTTGGAGCCAATACACAGTATTGATTCTAAGACAGAAGGTATAGATTTTTTTAAAATGAGCCCCTTGGTTATAAAACCTCCTAATTTTCTCTCCCCAGATACAGCTAAGGAGGCCCTGAGCAAGACCAATGTGGCAGAGCAACTGGTGAAGCAGCTACGGAGGGCTGAGAGCCAGGAGAGGCTGGAGATCATCACTGAGATCCTGCAGCAGCTGGCAGAGAATGGTGAGGCCAAAAGCATCCAGTATGGCCATGACCGCCACAACTGGAGAAGGGCTCTAGAGCCCAGGAACATAAAGGTTTCCAAGGTCAGTGGGGACAACCCAGGAGAAACTGACGAGAGATGAGGATGCTGAAAAAAAAAAAGTGCTGTCTTAGCCATTGCCTAAACTTAGCCTATTTTTTTTTTAAAAACTGGATAGTAGAGAGTTATATGTTCCTATTTTTTTTCATGTTGAACTGTGTATTACATAAGAGGAGGACTGCCTAACTTTTTTTGGTATCTTAGACCAAATTAGCAGTCTAGGGAAGACAATGGACCACTTTGCAAAGTAATGTTTTAAAATGCTTAAAATAACATTTATAGGATTAAAAAGAAAATGAATTACTCTGAGATAGTTATTATTTTTTTTTAGTTCACAGACCTCTGGCCTCAGACATTTCCTAGCTGTGTGACCCTGGGCAAGTCACTTAACTCCCATTGCCTAACTCTTACCCCATTTCAGCTATTGGAACCAATATAGAGTATTGATTCTAAACTGGAAGGTGAGGGTTTTCAAAAAAGTTCACAGACCCCAGGTTAAGAACCTATGGAGTGACTGAATGAGTAATACTCATGTTACCTGCATTATTCTCGGGGTTGTTGGGAGGAAAGTGTTTTGCAAATTTTTAGGTGATGTAGAAACATTAATTGATTACTATCATTGTTGTCATTTTTGTTATTTACAAATAAAGCTTTTTTTAAGCCCCCCCCAAAAGAACCTATGGAATATCAAGTTATGTTAAGCATACTTGATTTTTTTAACCCTTACCTTCCATCTTAGAATGACATCATCTGTCTTTTGTTTTAATATATTTATTATAAATCCATAAAATTTATATTTAAAATATATTTTTCCAGATATTTATTGATTTCCAGATATCTCTCTTCCTTTTCCTACCCAGAGAGCTCTACTAAAGGACACTTTACATATTACAATTTATAAATGCACAAGAGAGCCTTAGGTAAGGGCTAGGCAATGAAGGTCAAGTGACTTGCCCAGGGTCACACAGCAAGGACGTGTCTGAGGTCAGATTTGAACCCAGGACCTCCCATCTCTAGATCTGGCTCTCCATCCACTAAGCTACCCAACTGCCCCCAAGCATACTAGATTTTAAGACAAGGTTTCTATGGGGAAAAGAAGTAGCGAGACTGAATTTTGAAGGACAAGGATATACCCCAAGAAAGGAGTTGACAGCAATCTCTCAGGCTCTCATTTCTTTGTTACCTCTCTGGTTTTGCTCCCAGTCCTCTCCGTGGGCTGCTAGATGGCCCAAAAGTCCTCTGGATGCCTGAATCATCCCAGTTCTAACTCTTTCCTCTACCCTCCCCCCCCCACTCTCTCTCTCTC
>NW_025349575.1:0-7837 GCF_016433145.1 Gracilinanus agilis
TCTCTCTCTCTCTCTCTCTCTCTCTCTCTCTCTGCTTGAACAAAGAACCATAGGATTAGACACCTGAGAGGCCACTGAGTTCAAACTCCACCCTTGCAGTTTCCTGATGAATCCAGTTATTTTCCTTATTCTATCATTCCTTCTTTCACAAGATGGTTCTTTACATACTGAAATACAGCTATTAACTTTCCCTCCCCACCACCAATCATTTTCTTCCCCAGGTTCAACATCCTCAGTTCTTTCAATTGATTATCATTTGACATAATCTCAAGGTCCTTTTCCATCCCTCAGTATGCTGTGTAAGGGGCAAAGAGTTGATCAAGGGACTACCAAATCAATTTAACCAATCCGTAACTAACTTTAAGGGGGGGCTTGTATCTGAAATAAGTGTCCTCTACCTGCATAGTAACTTCTAGCTACAAATAGTCTCTCTCCCTTTCCAATCCAAGTCCAAATCCAAAGTTTAGACCCTAGTCCTCTCTAGGGTCAAGGCTGGGGGAAAATAAACAAATTTATATAAATAATAACTTATAATTATATATCATCCAAAAGTTTATAAAGTGCTTTAACTATTTAACAATTTAAGCCTCCAGGCAAGCAAGGAGGTTGTTATTAACCTTATTTTACAGAATTGAAAACATAGGTTCAGATAAGTTATATGATTCCCCCAAAGACATACAAGATGAGTCAGAGACAGGATTCACTATTTTCTGATTCCTACTCCAGAGATTTTTTTTTATCTCTTTACCTCTTCATTAAAAAATGGAGTGATCCCAGGAGTATAGATTCTGGTGTTCAGTGGATTAGTGCTTAAACTTTGATGAGTGATGATAAATTATAATAAGAAGATTAATATTAATGAGTATTCAAAAACACATATAAGTTGATGCTCAGATAAACAAAATAATAAAATAAAATAAAATCCCAGTTTCCTATTCATTCTGGAAAGAAAAGAATTTGCTAGTTTTAACAATGCTTCAAGTATGTGTATAGCATTAAGCATGAATCATATAATACTAACTTTATAATACTTATACTCAAGAAAAATCAGTCATTTCCTTCCACACTAGATTGGTAAGGAAAGTATAATCAGATTGGAGAAGTACAGAACTTTTTCAAGGAAAAAATATATGCCCAGGAGCCATGAATATAAAAAACATTCTGATCAACCTTTGCATTTCAATTCAACTGACTAGAAGTTTTCTGATCTTTTCCCCCAATATGACTTTGTAGATATCTTCATTATATATTAACAAATACCTATATCTGTAAAACTTAAAAGATCATATTGACTAGTCTGTCAAAAATATGCAGGAATAATTTCTATAACACACTATATCTTACTGAAAATTATCTCAATTTCTCCTGCTAAATGGGGAGGGGAGGGGAGAAGGTTACTACAAATGCACTCTATAATATTTTAAATGTTACCAGAAAGGAAAGGAGCTTGGGGTGGGAATCAGGGGACCTGAGAGTCAGGTAGTTGAGTTTGGGGTAAGTCAGCCTCTCTGACCTTTGGTTTCAACTATCAAAAGGTATAATGATATTTGCCCTACCTAACTACCAGGATTGTTATGAAAAATAAGTGAAAAAAATATCTGAAAGAGGTATGTAAACTGTAATATATTATACAAATATAAGATATGTTCTACTTGATATTATTTTATATATATAATATATATGCTTACATTTTTTTTCTCATGAGGAACATGAATGATTGATCCCAAATTCAGTAGTATTACTTAAGAATCATGCTCATTCAAGAGTGAGCAAACAATGATTCCATAAAACCTTACCATTAAGTACTGGTATAAAATGATTTAGCAATCAAGAATAAAGGGTCTATATTAGGGTTATTTTAAAATAGACCACTGGGATAGCATAATGCTTCATATCAACTTGTACAATTAGTCAGCTTTTATCTAAGATTTCCTTATTATAAATGTTCTTGATGGCTTGTCATAGGCATTTATAACCTACTTCCCCATAAATTTTTAAATATAATTTGAGTGACCCAGGTAAACATAAGGAGCAGTCTCTAAAAGGATTGAAATGATCCCACAGTTTTAAAATGCACTAAATAAAAGTGTTCCAATGCCCTGCCTTTTTTAAAGGTTGCCTAAAAGAGTTCTCTCTTAATAAAAAATGACATCTCTCATGAAGCAATTTGGTTCTTAAGAAAACCTTTATGGGGGCAAGGGGCCTCTGGCCAGCACCCAGGAAAAGGAAAAAAGTAAAACATATCTCCACCATTCTTTAAGCCATTATCATGTCTTCTATTTAGAATGGGACATACTGTACTTAAGTTTACCCACTACAAATGGTTCCCCTCCACTAAGCCATTTACTATAAAAAGAACCAAGCTGTTCTGAAGATAAGCAGGAAGGGGATATTCAAGATGTGTAGGAGGGATGTTTTCATAAAGCTTTTTGAAATGCCAAATACCTGACCAAATGGAACCAAAATTAAAACTCCAAATCAAGTTTGAACCCGAGTTAAAGACGAGAAACAATTTATTTTATTTTTTTCAGTTCTAAATGTATATGTAAATAGTATATACATACATATAGTATAAATCTATTTATAGTAAAAGTTCCTTTTGGGCCAAAGACACTTTGATAGTCAACCACATCATTACAAAGCTAAAATCAAGACCTTGAATTTTCAGATTCTTGTTTATTGCAGTATAAGTCTAATGAAGGTCTAAGGGTTTGCTTTGTTTTTTTTTATCCTAATAGCAAACACCTGCAAACAATTTGAATTTATAAATAGGCCAAGCACTATCATTATTCTAGATTCAAAGTTTTTTTTAAGCCTTTGTACATTTATCAAAAAATTCAATTCAATTCAATAAGAAATTACTTCGTTCTTACTATATGCTAATGAAGCAGTAAGTGATTTAAGAGATGTAAAAACACATGAAATGGTTTTGACCATCAGGTGTTGAACAACATATGCTGCTAGAGAGACAAGACCTACATACTGAACACAGATCTAAAACAAGACGGTACGTAACTCAGAGGGTACAGTATAGCTAGCTCGGAGAGTTTGTGCTGAGCATTAATGGGAGCTCAATTGGGATGGGTAGGTTGAGATCAGACTGTAGGGTTCTTCAAGTGTGGGGCTGACTGATCTGGAATCACAGATTCTAAAATCACAGAATTAACCAGTTAACTTTACAGAAGATACCCAAAGAGATTAAGCACTTACTCAAAATATCAAACTAGTTAGTGACAAAATGACACATTAAAATGTCAAATATGCTACTGCCTTTGCATTTGGCTGCTTTTTGTACTAAAAAATACAATGGCCAATTAAAGGTTTTTGAGGGGCAATGTAATATGAAAGGAATCAAATAAATCTGGCAATATATGAAGGAAAGAGAGACTAGAAGGAAGAAGACTAGTTAAGAGACAATTTGATAATGCAGATAATAAGGTATGAACTCAGACAGTGGCACTGGGGGAAACAAAAAAACAGGCTGGCTATAATTCAATTTGAAAGCATTAAGTGCCAATCTAATGCTAGATTGTACTAATCTCTGAGCAAAGACAAAAGCCAAAATAATACTTTTCCCTCAAGGAATTGACATTCTATTGGGAGGAAACAATGTGCACAGAGAGAAGTAATACAAAGTAATACAAAAATATGTACCAAATGAATCCAAAGTAATTTTAAGGGACAATGATAACTGGAGGAATTATGAAAGAAATGTAGGAGGCGACATGAGCTGAGCCTTGAAAAGAACTAGGAGGAGAAGAGGGCTGCAAAGAATGGAAGAAGAATGGAGAGTATTCCAGGGATGATAGGAAATGATACCTTAATGCAAAGGCATGGAACCTGGGAAATCTGATGTCAAGCACAAAGAATTTGAGATAGCCACTTTGGCTAGACTGTAAAGTTCCTGAGTTATGTGTAATACATATAGAATCACAGATTAATAAATGGCTGTATATATAAGAATTTTAAGTCTTGTGAATATGTTATGTATTATGTAATTATTTTAATGTAAATGCTAACAAATTAATTTGTCAATTAAATTATTTTATTTAAATATATTATATAATATATTTTAATACTGATATACTATAATAATTATTTTGCATATGCTTATACTATATTATTCAGCATGATATAACATAAATTAATAAATATATGCTATAATATATTTATATTTAATATACCTATATAATCTTATGAGTCTCACAACAACCCTGTGAAATCAGTGCTTTATTAAATCTATTTTACAGATGAGGAAACTGAGGTCAAGAAACTTTCATAGAGTCACATAGCTCATATGTAAGGCATGATTTGACCTCAGGTCTTCTTGACTCCAAGTGTAGCACTCTTTGCACTATGCCAACTAAAAACTGCCTAAATACTACTAGAACTGAAAGAAATCTTAAGGGACCATCTAGTCTAGCCCCCTTATAATATAGATTAAAAAAATCCAAAGAGAGGTCAAGTGATTTTTAAAAATAATATTGACTGGTTATTCAAGGATGGGTCCAGTGAAGAATGAGTCAAGAGTAATTCTAAGGTTTGGAGCTTTATTGGTACCTGGGCAAATAGTGACAAGATAAAAAAAAAAAAAAAGGAAAAAATCCTTTCTATGAAATATTATTCCAAGGAAATGAGGCATGACAGACTAAGATAATAACATGTTATGATATAAAATGGCAATGTATAGCTTTTAATTTCAAGAAAAAGAAAGAGTTTGAGTGATAAGACATCCCAGTAGAGAAGATCCCTCTTGTGGGAAATGCATGACTGGAGAAACTCAGGAAGACAGAAGATATATAGTTTGGGGAATGATCTACATAGAGATAATAATGGTAGCCACACAAAAAATGAGATTACCCAGGGTTAAAATTTTAAGAAAAGAAAAGACAGACAATGGCCCAGCTTCAGGGAATGCTCACACATAAGGGGACATGGTATCCCTCATTTTCTCTTTGCGAAGGTCTACCTCAATAATTATGTGTAGTTTTAGAGGTTCTCTCCACAGTTGCAAACTACCCTACATCATTTTTTCAAGCTATTAAATAAGTCTGCACAAAAGATAAAGAAATTTTCATGCCAGCTTATTAAACAGCTATGCAGGACAATGAAGGAAATAAACATTTATTAAGTGCTAATGCATCTCACAAATAAAATCTCATTTAATCCTCATCACAACTTTGGGGCATAGGTACTATGATTATCCCCAGAACCTGAGACAGAAGTGGCTTGATCACTCATACAGTGTCTGGGGCTGCAATTCAGGTCTTTCTGACTTGAATATGAAATCTATTCACTGAGCCACTTTAGTTGCCTTAATAAAGTTAATATTTATAAATCTAGTTCTTTTCTGAACAAGAATAAACTCAATTACTCTATTCTCGTCTGGATGAAACTTAAAGAAAAATTAAAACATGATACAAATATAAAGTTATACAATATATTTAGATTATCATTCCAAAGAATGTCAGTTTTAGAAACCCATTTTAAAAGTTACCCAAAAGGCCAGAGAAATATTTAAATGTTAGATTTCCATTTCAGGAAAAGTAAATAAACTTCACTTCCTATTCTCTTCTTTTTCTGTATCTCTTTATAGTATTTCATTGTCAAATGGACCTAATTTCTAATAATTATTTATTTTATTTTAGTTTTAGTTTTGACTTTTTCAAAGCAAAAATAAATGAAAAAAACCTAGGGCAGGTAGATTTTTCAATTCTTCATATGTTTTCCCCCGTTATTTCTGATGTGTGCAAAATGTTTCTTTAATTGGGAATTCAAAGTTAGACCCCTTAACACTCCTCTCTTAGAGTGTAGCCAAAAAAACAACAACAAAAACACTCTAAGGAACAGAAAACAAAGGAGATTTTCAAATGTACTTGGAAATGTATCCACTGTGCTTAATTGCTTTTCTTTGTTACAAGGGATATTTCTATAGGAGGTAAAGTTGGGGTGGGGGTGGAGGAGGAGAAGACTACTGGGCCATGACTGGTTTTGAAAGAAGCATCAACAAAATATTAAAAAATAAAATTTAAATATGCTTATCATGTTTGTAGAACTATGTTAATTTGGTAAAAGCAGTCCTAAGCAAGAAGCTCCCTTTATAATCTAGTTTAAAAGACTTCACATTTTTTATTAAATTCTGGGATTTGGCACCCAAAAATAAACTTTAAAGCCACATGGTATAGTAAAGAGTGTGCAGGATATTGCATCAAAGGTCAAATCTTGGCTTTGTCATTTAGTACCTGTGTAGCTATGGGAAAGGTTTTTAAACTTTCAGGGCTTCATTTTCTAATTCTGTAAAATGAAAGGTAAAATCTAGATCAGAGGTGTCAGACACATGTCCCACAGGCTGTATGAGATCCCCAAGGCTCCCAAAGTCAGCCCAATCCAGATTAAAATGTAATTGGAAAATATTTTACAAAATAAATTAAAATGCAATAAGATACATGATATTAATGTGATTTTTCTGAGTCAATATGCAAACTTAAAGGATCCTTATATATGGCCCAAAGGCCTGTGTTTATATCTGAGTTTGACACCACTGGAATAGACACTTTCTGTTCAGAATCTATGACTCCATTATAAGATATGCAGAATTCTTGTGCCATAATCTGATTCTCTATTCCTATTATGTACCCTTCCTACTATCAGTATTTACAGAAAAAGAAGGAAATTCCTGAAAGTATACACAATTGTCAAGTATATTTTTGGTGTCATTTAAAATGCTGTTGAAGTAAATTTATCCTCTCAAAGCTTTTTTTAGAATCCAAAAGCAATACTAGCTTCAATAATATGACAAAAATGATGAGTTCAAAACAGACCATTCTTTGAACCTGCATATTAACACTGACCCAAATATTTCACGACTATCAGATATTCCCGATTTTGATTTGTAGTTTACCTCACACTTAGACAAGTCCATATATTTTGAGAAAATACATATACTACAAATTTATAAATTCTTAGTGACATTTCAATCACTTAATAACTCTAGGCATCCATTTCCAAACCTGTAAAATAAGGAAATTGAACTGGATTGATCCATTCCATGATAAAAAATGTCAGAAGAATTTGTCTCTTTCCCTCCCAAAAAAAAAATCTGAATTTGCTTTAATTATTCAACCTTCATTAAGAGAAAATATTGGATTAATAATAAGCTAAGAACAAAACTGGTTGTATATCTAGAACCCCAACACCTCTGAAAAGTAGAATAAGCATTTTTTCAATAAAACACATCAAAAGCCCCTTACTGGAGAAAACAGTGGATGAAGGATGTCTGGTCCTAAGTCGTTGCCCAAGGCTACCTCACTCACAATTGCTGAGTCTATAACTCAACTGGCTCCAAGTTCTATATGAGACAAGCAGATACTAATGGATGACATCAGGGAAGTACAGAGTGTTTTCTGTGCCTCCCCAGATGTCCTGGCACGAGACAGGCTTTTCCCGATCTGACTGATAGTCAGCCAGGAAATCTGTCTCAGCTGACAGCTCTAGATTACAAATACTGAGTGGTGATAGAAAAATGATTGCCTGAATATAAGGAGACTTCCCTACAGTCCTTTTGAAAATGAAGACTGTTTATTTTTCCTAGTCTTTCTCTCTCTTCTTTGATAACACATATTATAATTACAAAATAATTAGACACAAGTGAACTCAAGAGGTTATCAAGGTATTTTCTGTTCTAAAAGCCTTTATATATCTATCCTAACCCTAGATAAATGGTTACATATCCTGATTTTGATGATCTTATAAAAGAGACACCAAAATTCCAGTTGCCCATAGTGAACCTCTCTCTCTCCCTCTATAACTCCCTCTCTCTCTCTCTCTCTCTCTCTCT
>NW_025349576.1:0-3517 GCF_016433145.1 Gracilinanus agilis
TAGCGTGGAAATGCCCTGATTCTGTGTACCTGCAATGCTGCGCCCTGTTGTGGGGTTCCTTCGTTCCTCTGGACTCGTTTTTATTTCCCCTTGAGGGGTTCTGTATGCTGCGGTCAGGAGAGATCTAGCAGCTGCTCCTTACTCTGTCGCCATCTTAACCGGAAGTCCCAATCACATCTCTTTTATAAAGGATCAAATGTAAAATAATGATTAATGTAAAATAAAGGAAGAATAAACACTGGAGTGTTGTGGAGTTCTGCTGGAGGAATTATTCATGTGTTCATGAACCGGGATGAAAAAAAAAAAAACAATTCTGGGATTACAGGAGGGTCAAACAGCCAAACTGACAGATCAGACATACCTTGCTGGGCAATGACAAAGCTTAATCATTTGGGGTATATACATTATAGGAAAAATGACATAGGCTAAAGGATTAGATAAACCTTTTGTAGGGACAATGGTTAGTAATGATTAACAAGATGGAGACAATGGATTTAGATTACCTCAGAGGCTCTAAGCCGAGTTTTCTATATGATAATAAATGATAGGTAACATGTCAATTCAATATGTCTACGTATGACCCAGTGTAAAAATCAGTGTTCTAAAAATGTGAATGACAGTTTTAAAGTTAATCTGCATAATTAATGCTTTCTCTTTCACTTTCTTAAGTCAAGACAATCAACAAAAACAAAAATAAAGCTGGGACAAATAAAATTTTCTTAATCTTATTCTTTTTTAGAGTGTTTATTTAAAAATATATTTTTCTTTTCCAAATTACATATAGATGTATTTTTAATAATCACTTCTGAAATTTGAAATTTTTCATCCATGTTCTCTCCCTCCTTCCTTCCCTTGTCCTCTCCCCAATATATCAGGTATTTTTATTAAAATTATATATATATATATATATATACATATATATGTACATATATTAACATGCAATACATATTTCCATGTTTTCCATGTTATAAAAGAAGGCACATGTTTATAATAGAGAAAAATTCATGAAGGAAATAAAGTGAAGAATTGTATGTTTCAATCTGCATTCTGACTTCATCAATTACTTCTAGGATGGTCGATAGCCTTAGTCTTTCTGATTCTCTTGGAGTTGCTTTGGATCCTTGCATTGCTAATAATAGTAAACCATTCACAGTTGATCATAGTATATTATTACTGTTACTATTTACAATGTTCTCTTGATTCTGCTCATTTTACTTTGCATCATTTCATATAAATCTTTCCAGATTTTATTTTTTATTATTGTGCTTTTCATCATTTCGTCTGGCATAAATATAAGTTCTATTCAGAATTTTTCTAATTCTAAACTGGCAGTTAAATTTAATAGTTGGCTCTCCCAATAATTGTTCAAACTGATTCCAGTATATCATTAAATTTAGATTAAAAAGTTTTAAAAAAGGATTAGAAGAGAGACTAGGCAAAGATCATAGAAACTGTTGTTGTTGATCATCTTTGACTCTTCATGACCGTATATGGAGTTTTATTTGCAAAATACAGGAATAGTTTTCTACGTCCTTTTTCAGGTCATTTTGAGATGAGAAGATTGAGGTAAACAGGGTGAAGTGACTTGCCCAGGGTCATACAACCAGTAAGGGTCTGAGGCCACAAATTGAACTCAGGAAGATGAGCTTTCTTGATTCCATGCCTGGCACTCTATACATTGTGCCACTTAGCTGCCCCCAAAAGCAATAGACAATGAATATTTTAAAGTGGTATCTTCTGTCCCACTTCTATTATAAAAAAGAGATAGGGATAGATGAGAAATAACTGAGACAGGAAGGCAAACTAGAAACTTCATAAAGTAGGAAGGAAGAGGAAAAATTGTCAAGAATCCCAAAGAATAACTAAGATGATAGAAATAAAGTGGCAGACACAATCCAAGTTGTCTATCATCTCCCTCTCTTGAATGTGCTATGGTGGTTATAGACTGTTATTTTGAAGATTAGCTTAAAATATTTAAAATAACCCCAGTAAGAAAAAAAAGCAAGGTTAGGGAATATAGTATAGTAGCATTTTAAAGAATTGGGCCTGTTAACATCTTCAGAGATTTTAAAGCAAGTGGTTAGATAAGGCACAAGAATGAGTTGGTATTAGAATGTTACACGTCCATCGTTTAGCCAATGAATCACTCTGTCTGTCAGCCTGACAACTTAGGGAAGATTTAAGCCCCCCAAATGCTCAAACCGTCTTTGAGAACCAAGTCGAACAGAACTGCGGTTTCTATTCTGTCACTGCACTTTACATAAATGAGCAAAATTCTTCTCTATGGATCTTTAGGGATTATATTATTTCAAGTAGAGTTTTACTCAGCACCTCGGAGGCCAGCTGCTGTGAAAGAAAGTACCCTGTAGGAAGAAATCTGTCTCCTAATCAAATTTCTCTCACCACTGCTAACTTTGTATGGGATAGCTTGCATTAAAATTTAAAAAATCTTCCTCCACTGTAAAGTGGTGTTCTACATCTCACACTGACTCGCTCTACCTTTTGAACTCTTTAGGTTTAAAATTGCCACAATATCTCTAAAGGCGTATTTCACATATAGATTAAAAAATCCTATTAGTAGTCTGCTTGCATTCTTCATATGAATTTCATATACATGAGGGTGGATTGGAATTATATTTAGCATTCACAGGCACCATGCCCTGTTTAAGCAGTTGTATGAATTGTAATCAATCAGGGACCTCTCTAAACACTTTTTGGGAGGACCAGTAAGTATTGCAGGCTTCTTGCACAGTAGAAATCATCAGAAAAAATCTTTGTCCTTCAAAGGTTTAATTTACATTTTCTAATCTTTAAGAAAAGGGTTTAAAATGTGTTCTTTTGGGGTGCAGTTCACCATATATATACATATGCATATATATATATATTCATTTTATTCATGGACAATGTTCATATATGAAAGCATTTTTTATCTTAGTTCTGGGAAATTAGTTATCATATTCATGATCAATAGTACAGATTGATCTAGGTCTACTTAGTGATTTCCAAGTCAAAATTGTTTTAAAAATTTATTTGGCCAGATTTTAAAGTTTCACTATTAATAATATAGAAGTGGCCAGGTATCTTTTTGGGCAGTGTGAGAATTTCCATGTGTTGTAGAAAATTAGAAAGGACAAATGTTTTGCCATATTCATGCTGAATTATTCAAAAAGGTTTCCCACACTGACTGAATTCATCAGAATTCATCAGACAATCCTAGCTAGGTGTTATACTATACTTTGGTGTTTTTCAATCATACAAAAGGAACTTGTGAGTTTTAAGTTAAAATGTCTGCTTTTCACATTCACGGCCCTAATATCCATATTCTTCTGTGTTTCTCTCCATACATACCCTTACATTGTCCTTTTATAGATCTACTCATAATCTTTGTGTTCTCTAAATATTCTAAACAATTTTGATATCTCCCAATTCCTTAAAGTCAAAATTTAACTTCCATTTAATAATAATAATAATAAATAATATTATAAATTATATATGTTGTATATGTAATATATAAAAT
>NW_025349577.1:0-2903 GCF_016433145.1 Gracilinanus agilis
ATGACCCCATGACTATGCCAGTCTCTTCTATTCTCCACTATCTCTGTCCAAGTTCCTGTACATTGTTTCCATGACACTATCCATCTCAACCCCTCCAGCCCCCTCATCTCCTTTTCCTGTTATCTTTCCCAACATCAGGATCTTTTCCTGTGAGTCTTACTTTCTCATTAAATGGCTAAAATACTTAAGTTACCACTTTTTTATTTTACCTTCCAGGGAATTCTTTGAATTCATTCATCCAAGCATTGACTGATTTCATTTCCTTGCTGTCCAAGGGACTCTTAAAAATAATCTCTAGCATCACAGTTTGAAAGTGTCAGTTCTGTGATGCTCAGTATTTGCATTAAAGTCCAACCCTCCAAGTCATTCATTACTGATAGAAAAACTCTAATTTTGGCTACCTGAATCTTCGCTAGCAAAATCAAACCCTTCTTCCATTCTTTTCCTTTGATTTAACAGGAATTGATGGGACCAGTTGCCAGGGTCTTAGTTTTTTTTTTTTTATGTTAATCTTCAAGCCAGATTTTGCACTCTCCTCCTTCACCCTCTCATCAATAGGCTTCTTGTTCTTTCTCACTTTCTGCCCCCAGAATGAGATGGTCTGCATAGCTGACATGGTTGCTCTTACATAATGATCTGTACAGACACCGACATATGAATATGTAAAGGAAGACTAGGTAGCAGAGTGGATGGAGTGCCATGTCCAGATTCAAGAGGACCCGGGTTCACATCTGGACTCAGAAAATCCCTAGTTGTGTGACCCTGCACAAGTCACTTAACCCTTATTTCTAAACCTTGGTGTTTAGTCTTTTAATTGATATTAAGACAGAAGGTAAAGGTTGGGGAGATAACAAAATATAAGATGCAATAATAAAATCATTTTACTTTTAAAAAAGAAAAGGACAGTTCAGTGTCAGTAGAGCATTTAATATTGTGAAGAGAGCATGCCCATTCAAAGGGTTTGAATTTTGGTCTCAGCTGCAGGGATGTTGGTCATCTTATTTGACATTCTGAGTTCATGGCCCTAAGTGGGAATGTAAGGAAAATGCTAGTCCTGCATGGTGTTGCGGGTGTGTATGAAGCTCCAGCATTGCTGTACCTGGAGCTTTCTGTAAATTAAGCCAACCTGGGGGATGTGAGGTAACAACTTTCAAATGATTGATTCTATCCATTTGATTTTGAAGTCTCTCCTCTTTGCCAGGGAAACAAATGACAAATAAATTTACTTTCTGTCTGTGGAGAGAAGCTCATCTTTTTGGGTATATGTATATCTTTTTTCAAGTATGCCTGTCTTTGTTTCCTTCAGATGGAGGGAGGAGGCTTGAAATGAGAGAGACTAATGCAAAACTCAGGGAAGAGTCCCAACAGCAAGGATTCATGAATGATGATCACTGTGACTTCAGTCTGAGAGAAATCTGTGACTCTGATTTCAAGATAGGAAAAACACAAAAGGTTCACCGTGAATTTGATAAAAATGGAAAGAATATCAGGCAATATTTCATCTTAATTCACCGTAAGAAAAGGATCTCAGGCAATGACTCTTCTCAGGATGGTAAATACAGGGAATGCTTTACTGAACAAGTGGAGTTTGTTGAGTCTCATGAGAAGCCTCCAGTATTACAAAACTATCAATGTAATAACTGTGAGATGACTTTCAACTTAAAATCAGAACTAATTAGACATCAGAAAAGTCATGCTGGAGAAATGCGTTATACACATAATACAGTTGAGGAGGCCTTCAGTTATAATTCAGTGCTCACTCACCACCAGAAAATTCAAAATGGAAAGAAACGTTATGAATGTAATGACTGTGGTAAAGCCTTTACGAAACAGTTATCACTTCATCACCGTGAAAAATTTCATACCAACACAAAGCGGAATGAATGTATGCAGTGTGGGCAAACTTTCAGGAGACAGTCATCACTTATTTCCCATCAGAAAATTCATGCTAGAGAGACATCTAATGAGTATTTTGAATGTAGTAAAACTTTCTGTGAAAACTCATCCATTATTGTATGTGAAAAAAGTCATAATGGAGAGCAACCTCATGAATGTAACCAGTGTGGAAGGACTTTCACACAGAGATCTTGTCTTGTTGTACATCAGAGAATACACACTGGAGAGAAACCTTATGAATGTAAACAGTGTGGAAAGACATTCAGACAGAGCTCCACTCTTACTGTGCATCAGAGAATCCACACTGGAGAAAAACCTTATGAGTGTAATCAATGTGGAAAGAGTTTCAGATGCAATTCTAGCCTTGCTAAACATCATAAAATACACACTGGAGAAAAACCTTATAAGTGTAATCAGTGTGGACAGAGTTTCAGACAGAGTGGCACTCTTGCTGTTCATCAGAGAATCCACACTGGAGAAAAATCTTATGAATGTAATCAATGTGGAAAGGCTTTCAGAAAGTCATCCAGACTCGCTCAACATAAGATAATCCACAATGAAGAGAAACCTTTTGCATGTAATCAATGTGAAAAGTCTTTCAGACGCAATTCTGACCTTGCTCAACATAAGAGAATCCATACAGGAGAGAAAACTTATGAGTGTAATCAGTGTGGAAAGAGTTTCAGACAGAAGTTCAATCTTGTTGTTCATCAGAGAACCCACACTGGAGAGAAACCTTATGAATGTAAGCAATGTGGAAAGGCTTTCCCAAGGACAGACAGACTTGCTCAACATCAGAGAATCCACACTGGAGAGAAACCTTATGAATGTAATCACTGTGGAAAGACTTTTAGGCAATACTTCAGTCTTTCTGAACATAAGAAAATCCACACTGGAGAAAAACCTTATGCATGTAATCAGTGTGGAAAGACGTTCAGATGCAGTTCTGATCTCCTTAAACATCAGAGAATCCACAGTGGAGAGAAACCTTATGCATGTAAACAATG
>NW_025349578.1:0-5250 GCF_016433145.1 Gracilinanus agilis
ATATATAATTATATATAACAAGGTGTTATATATAAAGTAAAGGGGATTGGACTAAAGGGCCAGAGAGGTCCCATCTACCTCTGTTTCTATGAAGCTATAATGATTACCATTAAAAATGAAACAACTTCTTCCTGGTGGCCCAAGCTAGAAGTGTTAGAGGCAGAATTCCAACCCAGATCTCTGAGTTGGGAGAAGATTGAAAACTGCATATCCCAGATTCCCAGCAAAGGCCCCAGTGATGGGCAGCGCGGTAAAGCCTAGCCCCAAGTTCCATCTGTGGGTGAGACGGTTATAGAGGCGCGGGGCAGCTGGAACGCTCCAGCACATTGACAATCCACCCCCAGGGGGCGAGAGTGAGGCGGCCCGGGGAGCTGGTTTACGGAAGCGGCAGAGGGGGAACTCCCGATGATTCAGCCCTCCCGAGGTGGCACGGTCCCACCCCGAGATCCCAGATTTCTGCTTTGTTATAGCAGGTGGGAAAGATGGGGTTCAGTAGGGGAATGGCAGGGATCGGGGCTGCTGGGGAAGATGGGGCGGAGGACCCTGGGAGCCGGCACTTCTGGGTCCCCTCCCTTGCTGTAAACTGGGAGCAAGGCAGGGGAGGGCGGCCTCCCGAACCGCCGCATAGGGTCTGGGGGTCCCTTGGCACGCCTACAGCTGCTGCTCTGATACCCATTACTGGGGGAAAGGGGAATGTCACGAGGTGTCGGGCCCCGAATGGCAGCTGCCAGTCAATCAGCTCCGCCGCCCTCCTTTGCCAGTCCTGGCCAATCCGAGCTTCTGGGCACCATCGCTGCTGGAAGCAGGGCAGGAGGGAGTGGGGGGCGGCATCGGAGCTAGGACTCCACCCGGAATCCTGAGTGGGCCGCCTAGGGGGCTTGCTAACTGCCAGGCAGAACGAGGGGCTAGAAGGGAGGCCGGGGAGGACCAGCCTGTTTCTCTCCCCTCCCCCAGCCCTGCCGGGCTGTGTTCTTGTCTCTAATTCTGGCTGCGTCCCGGCCAGTGGCCAGAGGAAGTAGTCAGTAAGCCGCAACTGACTACTGGGAAAAGGAAAGCGAAATTGACGCCAGCGGAGGGGAATAGCTACGGGCTCTCTTGGGCTCTGGCTAGGGAGACTGATTTTATTAAAAGCCGGAGCTCCAAAGGCATCCTGCCCTCCTTCACCCGGCGAGGGAGAACCGACTTGCGTTCCTTCAATGGTTCAAATGGTGGAAGAGAATGTTAGAACAGGAAGGGACTTTAGAACGGAGAATGGCAAAGCCCGAAATGACTCTAGAACACAGAATATCAGAGCTGGGAGGCAGCTTAGAATGCTGGGAGGAGCCTATTTATCTGCCCTCAATTTAACGGATGCAGAAAATGAGGTCCAGAATGGGGAAGGGGCTTGTCCAGTTAATGGCTTAGCCATTGATCCAGTCATCAGTCAATAAACATTTAATAGCAATAATAGCGTTTGTATACAGCACTTTGTAATTCATCTCATTGAATCCCCACATCCCTGTTGTGAACTAAATACCATTATTCTCCTCCTTTATTAGAGGTATTGGTGGTGTAGTGGTTAGAGAGCTGCACCTGGAAGCAGGAAGACCTGAGTTCAAATTCAGCATCAGATGCTAACTAGGTGATTCTGAACATGTCGCTTAATCTTCGTTTCCTCAATGATAAAGTGGAAAGCATTTATGAAGTGCCTACTGTGTGCCAGGCACTGTGCTAAGTATTTTTCTTTTAAACAAATATTATCTCATTTGATCCTTTTAACAACTCTGAGAGGGAGATGATATGTGCTATTATAGATTTTTTGTGAGGATCAGAGAAATAATATTTGTAAAAAAAATTTAGCACAGTCCCTAGCACATAATAAATGCTTATTCCCTTCCATTTTACAGTTGAGGAAACTGAGGCAAAAAGTAGTTAAGTGACACCTACCCTGGATTATACAAGCTGGCACAAGCTCAGTACTTATTCCCACTCCTACATCCCTCTTCACCCCTTTCACCCCTCTTTGCCCTGCCCTCCCAAATAGAGAGAGAAAAAGTGAGAAATCTGGTCTATATTGGGGGGGGGGGGGTGGGAGGGGAGGTAATGGTACTTAGAAAAAAGGGAAAGGGTATCTGGGTAGCACAGTGGCCTGGGGTCAGAGGAACTAAGTTCAAATCTGATCTCAGACACTTCCTAGCTGTGTGATCCTGAACAAGTCATTTCACCCCAATTGCCTAGACCAGTAATTCCCAAAGTGGGCACCACCGCCCCCTGGTGGGTGCTGCAGCAATCTAGGGAGGCGGTGATGGCAACACTTTTTTTTTGTATTACATTCTATTCTGAGTTTAATAAATAGTTTCATAATTTCCAGGGGGTGCTAAGTACCATTTTTTTCTAGAAAGGGGGTGGTAGGCCAAAAAAGTTTGGGAACCACTGGCCTAGACAGTACTGCTCTTCTGTCTCAGTATTGATGCTACAACAGAAGGCAGGAGTTTTAGAGAGGAAAAAAGGTCAGGGAAGTCAGAAATAGAGACCAAGAGGGAGGCATTCTGGAGTTGGGGGATAGTCAATGCAAAGGCACACAATTGGCAGGTGGAGTGGCACATGCTAGACATAAATGGGCCATGTAGTATGAGGTGGACACTTTCAAATCGTGTTGCTGGAGAAGACCTTTGAGAGGTCCTTGGATAGCAAAGAGATTAACTCAGTCAATATTTAAAGAAATTAAATTCCAGACTATTCACTAGAAGGACAAGTACTGAAGCTGAAGTTTAAATATTTTGGTCACTTAATAAGTAGACAAGATTCACTGGGGAAGGAAAAAAAGAGAGCCAAAACTCAGATATTAAGATTAAAGGCAAAAGGAGAAGGGAACAGCAAAGGACGAGATGGATGGAAAGTGTCCTAGAAGCAAGGAACATTTAGCTTGGGCAGACTTCAGGAGAGAGTGGAGGGTGGAAGGGCCAACTGTGCTAAGGTCCCTGGGGTTACTGAATGAATGGGATGGGAGTAAAATGTGAGAAGACTGGAAAGTAAGAAGAAATCTGATTGTGAAGGGCTTTAAATGCCAAGCTGAGGACTTCTTATTTTATCCTGGAGACAATAGGGAGCCATTGCAGTTTTTTGAGGAGGGGAGTGGCATGATTTTATTTTGCAGAGATGGGTGACCTGCTCCCTGAGGCTATCCCAGTTCAGAGCTCTTCCTACTGTGCTAACCTCAGGGTAGAAAAGCTGTTCAGAGAAATCAAATGATCCGACATATATAAAGTACGTCTGGAAAACTTAAAGCACCTTTTTATAGTCTAGCCTTCAGACTCCAAACTCTTCCCATCCCTCATCATGTTGTCAGACATCCTACTAATTTTGTCCTCTTCCCAACCCTGTTTTGCCTCCTCTCAGGCCTGTGTCAACTGTGGGAGGTTCCCCGTCCCCCTCTCTGGCACCAGGATCATGGCCTCCATCAATGAGCTCCCTGAGAATGTCCTCCTGGAGCTGTTCTCCCTGATTCCAGCTCGGGAGCTCATCAGGCGCTGCAGGCCAGTCTGCAGCCTGTGGCGGGACCTCATCGACCTGGTGTCCCTGTGGAAACGCAAGTGCCAGAGAGAGGGCTTCATCTCCGAGAACTGGGACCAACCTGTAGCCGACTGGAAAGTCTTTTACTTCCTTTGTAGCCTCCGGAAGAACCTGATCCGCAACCCCTGCGCTGAAGGTGGGTCCCCTCAACACGTCCCCCTCCCCCTTCCCACTCCTCGGGTGATCTTGGGCAATTCACTTCCCTCAGAGGAAGGACGGTAATAACACTGGATTTGAGATCAGAGGACCTGAGTTCAAATTCCTGTTCCTTCTCTTTCTACCTCAGTTGCCATTTGAGGTCCTCTGCGGACTTCAGTTTACTCATTTATAAAATGAAGAGGGGTTGGACCAGATGACCTCAAATTTCCCTTTCAGCCTCAAATCCAGGATCCTAAAATCTTTTTTTTTAAATATTCCATCTTAGAACCAATACTGTGTATAACCTATTACCATCTGTCTGAGAACAGATACTATGTATTGGTTCTAAGGCAGAAAAGTGGTAAGGGCTAGGCAATGAGAGTTGTGACTTGCTCATGGTCACACAACTAGGAAGTATCTGAGGTCAGATTTGAACCTAAGACCTCTGATCTCTAGGCCCAACTCTCTATCCACTGAGCCTCCTAGCTGCCCCCAGGATCCTATAATCTTCAGTCATTTTGAATTTTCTAGGCCTCAGTTTCCTCATCTGTAAAATAAAGGGTCAAACCAAATAAGTCCCCTTTCAGTTCCAGATCTATATACAAGTTGAATTCCTATCCCAGCTCCCAAACTTATGAGTTTTGGGACCCCAGAGCAGGTAAATTAACTCGTCTAGGCCTCAATATCCTCATCTATGAAATGGGGATCAAAATACTTACACTGCATATTTTCTGGGTTCATTGTGAACAAAATGTTTTTTTCTTTTTCTTTTCTTTTTTTTTTAAAGAAAAATTTGCCATGGTTACATGATTCATGTTCTTACTTAACACTTCACCCCCTCAACCCGCCCCCCCCCATAGCCGACTCACATTTCCACTGGTTTTAACATGTGTCATCTATCAAGATCTATTTCCATATTATTGATTGTTGCATTGGTGTGGTCATTTTGGGTCTACATCCCCAATCATGTCCACCTCAACCCATGTATTCAAGCAGTTGTTTTTCTTCTGTGTTTCCTCTCCTGTAGTTCTTCCTCTGAATGTGGGTAGCATCTTTTCCATAAATCTCTCAGAATTGTCCTGGGTCATTGCAGTGCTACTAGTACAGAAGTCCATTACATTCTGTTTTACACAGTCTCTGTGTACAATGTTCTTGTGGTTCTGCTCTTTTCACTCTGCATCAGTTCCTGGAGGTCATTCCAGTTCACATGGAATTCCTCCAGTTTATTATTCCTTTGGGCACAATAGTATTCCATCACCATCATATAGCACAACATGTTCAGCCATTCCCCAACTGAAGGGCATATACCTCATTTTCCAGTTTTTTGCTACTACAAAAAGCATGGCTATAAATATTTTTGTACAAGTCTTTTTATCTATGATCTCCTTGGGGTACAAACCCAGCAATGTTTTGGCTGGATCGAAGGGCAGGCAGTCTTTTAGCGCTCTTTGGGCATAATTTCAAATTGCCATCCAGAATAGTTGGATCATGAACAAAATGTTTTATAAGCACCAATGTGAAAAAAAAAAAAAAAAAAAAAAAAAAAAAAAAAAAAAAAAA
>NW_025349579.1:0-3297 GCF_016433145.1 Gracilinanus agilis
ACACACACACACACACACACACACTCTAAACCAATCAGTTGTTCCATGTTTGGTTCTAACAATTGTTTGTTGACTTATATGCTGCTTTCTCAGATGATTAGTAAGTTAATCTGGTATTCCCATCTCTTTGAGGACTTGCCATATTTTGTTGTGAAATACATAGTTTCCTATGATCAATGAAGCAGAAATAGATTGTTTTTCATGAACTCCCTTGCTTTCTCTACCATGTAGTAAACATTGGCAATTTGGTCTCTAGGTCCTCTGCCTCTTTCAAAACCAGCTTGAATTGCTAGTTATTATCAGTTCACTTATTGGTGAAACTTAATTGTATAATCTTAAGTATAGCCTTATTGACATGTGAAATGAGTACAGCCGATTTGGGGCATTGCCCTTTCTTTAGGATTGGGGCATAAACTGATCTATTCTAATCCAGTGGCTGCTGTTGAGTTTTATAAATTTATTGGTATATTTAGTGCAGTATTTAATAGTATAATCCTTTAGGATTTTAAATGGCTCAGTAGGAATTCCACAACCTCCAATAAACTTATTGTTTACAATGTTTCCCAAGATTCACTTTATTTCATTATTAATTATATATGTCTCTAGGTCAGTACACCACAGTGATTATCAATGATGTTAAATTTTTTTTCTTGTGTGATTCTTTTATACATTCTTCCCACCTCTTCATAACCTCTATCATGTCTAAGTTCCCCACTATTTTCTTTTATCGTGTCTCTATTTGCATGAAAACTTTCTGTTATCCCTAATTTTTAGATCTTTTGCCCCACTCTATTTTTTTCTTCTATTTATTTGCATTGCACATTTAAGAAAATCTTATCTTTCCTTGTTCTTTCCTAGAATTCTGCATTCAGTTGGATATATCCTTCACCGTCTTCTTTTCCTTTCATTTTCTTCCAGGAGCAATTGTGAAATCTCATTAGAAAGCCATTTTGCTTTCTTGCTCTTCTTCTTCTTTGGAATATTTTGCTTTGTTTTGTTTTCTGCCTCATGTATAATATTGCAAACTTCTGTTCATAGATCTTCAGGCACTCTACCTAACAGATCTAATTTCTTAAATCTCTTCCAGAGTTCCAATTCATATTATTAAGAGATCTTATCTATATCACACCTGTAAAGTCCTTTTTTCTTTTACTTGTCTTAATTTTGCAATAAGAAGGTCCTGACCTGAGCCATGGTTAACTCATACACAATTTCATCAATTTATTTATTTGTTAGGTCTTTAATTAATTAATTAATTTAGAGCATTTTTACATGGTTACAGGATTCATGTTCGTTCCTTCCCATCCCCCCCACATTCTCCCATAGCTGACACACAATTCCACTGGGTTTTACATGTATCATTGATCAAGACCTATTTCCATATTCTTAATATTTACACTAGGGTGGTTGTTTAGAGTCTATTTCCCCAGTGATATCCCCATCATCCCATGTGATCAAGCAGTTGTTTTTCTTCTGTATTTCTACTCCCACAGTTCTTCCTCTGAATGTGGATAGTGTTCTTTCTCATAAGTCCCTCAGAGTTGTCCTGGGTCATTGCATTGCTGCTAGTAGAGAAGTCTATTATATTTGATTGTGCCACAGTGTATCAGTCTCTGTGTACAATGTTCTCCTGGATCTGCTCCTTTTACTATGCATCAGTTCTTGGAGGTCATTCCAGTTAACATGAATTCCTCCAGTTCATTATTCCTTTGAGTACAATAGTATTCCATCATCAGATATTATTTTAAATGACTATATAGAGTTTCTCCACCTTGAATTGCAAAGTATATAAATAATATGATTTCACTATTGACCATCTGGCAATGTCCATGATTAAAGTCATCTTATAGATTGTTGAAAAAGAATGTTTGCTATGGTCAGTGTTACTTTGACAAAATTGTATTAGTCTCTGTACTTCTTCATTTTATACTTCAAGTTCAAACTTGCCTGTTTTTCCAATTATCTCTTGATTACCTAATTTAGCAATCCATTCTCTGATAATAAACATGATATCTTTGTAGGTATGCATGTTATTTCTAAAGATATTGTAGATCTTCATAGAACTGATCAGTGCTAGCTTTTTGTTTTTGTTTTCTCCATGGTATATAATAATTAATAATTAATTACTCAGGGAAAGGAATAGTTAAGATACTTTAATTTTCAGATTGGGTATGTGGTGGCAGGGGTTGGGTAGCATTAGCTAGTCCACCATATCAGAATCCAATAAAGATTTTGACAAAAAAGAACAGGGTACCAAATTAAACAAGTTGAAATTCAATAGGAAAAATATAAAATATTAAATTTGTTTTAAGAAATTGACTTCAAAAATATAACATAAGGAATATATGGAGGGAATGTAATCTGATAATTATTTGACAATTTTTGTAGATTCCAAATAAAATATAAATTAATCTAATGGGACCTTAAACTGTACTGAGAGATATAGAATCTAGGAAGTGATTAGGAAGTGATAGGAAGGTAAGTGATCATTTCATGATATTCTTTCCCACTCATAGAATATCTGAAGTACTGTCTTTAGGTCTACTGCTACATTGTACACCATTTGGAAAGGCCTTGAAATTATGTTATATGAGAATAAGATTGAGGAATTGGGATAGATATAGATTAGGAAAAAATAAGTCTTGGTTGAAGCATTACTTACTTGAAAGGCTGTTATGTGGAAGAAGATTGAGAATTTTTCTGCTTGACACTGAATAGCATAAATAAGAGAAAAATAAGTTGAAAAGATGCTTTTACATTTCTTATGAAAGCAAATGCACGTATAAATATATATGCACTTATAACTATAATGAGATAATTACAATTATCTAAATAATTATACAATAAAAAGTCAGAGCTATCCAAAATTGAGATATTGTGTTTTAGAAAGAAGAGGAGTTTCCTTCACTAGATAACATCAAATAATGTTGAAAGACCCTTTATTTTGCATGTTGTAAAGGACATATGTATTCAATCGGGGTTTTAATAGTGTTCCTGAGGTTTCTTCTAACTCTAAAAGTCTATGACAATATTTATTTATACTTAATTGAATAACTTTAGATTTACTCTATCAATCTAATCATTCAGGTTGTTTTTGGATTCTAAAGGTCATTCAAAATTTATCCTAGTTTTCAAGTCACTGGCAAATCTGAATGTCATTTGTAGTTGTGTCTTTGTCAGAGATAGTAATGTTGAAAAGAGAAGCACCTCAGTGATTCTGGGGAAAGTCTCCCTTCTCTTTGATGCAGCTTTACAATTAGGTCTAGTTGTTCAATGAGGTCTAATTTCACTTAACTG
>NW_025349580.1:0-4306 GCF_016433145.1 Gracilinanus agilis
ATCTATAATTTATAATAATAATAATTTATAATCTATCATCCCTGCCAGTTTGGAACCTTTGGGCTATCAGAGTTGGAAAATTTTTTTCATTAATATTAATAATGGACATCGTCAAAAAAGTAAATTATAGTATTCACTATCATATTTTGGAATATCTGACTCTTGTCTAGGCTCAGCTTAAGGTTTTTATCTTATAGAAATCCCTCCCTGATTTTCCTAGCTGTTAATACTACTTATTACCCTATAATGAATTTGAATTTATTTAGGTTTTTTACATATTTGGTGAAGATGTATTGAGTTACAGTATATAGGAAGTTAGTGTTTACAGTGTTTTTTAATAATTGTGTTATAATGTATATAGAGTTAGCCTTCCAGCCAGAAAGGATTTGTCTTCATTCTCAGATATACTAATTATATGATTTTAGGTTAAGTGATTTAAACATTCACTGTGCTAATAAACTTTCTATGCCTCTAAACTGGAGAGAATGTGTTCCCTTTGCTGGCCATTTATTCATCTAGGAATTCCCTAGACTAGTCTATTATAGACAGCCCAAATTCTGTCCATATCCGGAAAACTTTTCCTATCCCTATGCCCTTCTCCATCTCTACCTTTTCTCTATTCTTTTATCTTATCCTGGACTCTATCCTCATTCCCAACTTTATCCTTCTTCCAACTTATCTGATCATGTTATTTCCAAAATTCCAATAGAAAGTTAAGCTCCTTGAGGACAGAGGTCACATTTGTTTATTTTTTATGTATCCCCATTTCCTGGCACTGTATCTACAATATAAATAGACTTAACAAATGTTTATGGAATTTAAATTAATTACATCTTTGAGGGCATAAAAGAGTTGTAAAATATTTGGACTTCATGTAAGGATGAATTATCTACTAACATGTCAAGGATGTTCAAGAAATAGACAATTTATTTTCAACAGAAAATATTTCTAGAAAGTTTAAAAAGAAAAATTGAATTAAATCTACTAGGCTGTTCTTTACTAACATTGTGATAATAAAAAATAACATAGCTAAATGATATAATATTAAAACAGAAAATAATATTTATTTCAATGGAGGTCTGATGTCAACATTGGGATTTCTATCCAACAACCTTTTTTTCAATAAGGTAAATTGTAACATTGTTTTATATATTTGTAATATTTTTAAAGTAGAATTTTGTTAATAGATTTTGTTTCTATATAAAATACATAATCCCCTTCACAGTCTTCTCCCATACCTTCCAGAGAGACATTTCAACAAAAAGATTAAATTTTTAAGAGAAGGAAAAAATTGAACAAAACTAAATAATACACTAAAAAAGTGACACTATATGCAACATTTCACACCAATGGCTTTCTTTTCATTCCATAAAGGAGTGGAGGAAGATATAGCCATATATTTATTCTTTATAGCCAAGTTCCTACTTTATAATTTTTAAATTATTTTTATTTATTTTGTTTAAACATTTCCCAATTATATTTCCTTTTTTTACCTTTTTTTTAAAATTCTGAGTTCCAAATTCTTTCTTCCTCTTCTACTTCCTCCTCCTTGAAAAGGCAAGAAATTTGATTTTGATCATGAATTTGAAATCATAAAAAACATATTTCCATAGTAGTTATATTATGAAAGAAAACATAAACTATAAGAAATAAAGTTAAAATATTATTCTTCAATCTGAATTCAGAACTCATCACTTCTCTCTGTGAAGATGGAAAACATTTTTAATCATGGGTTCTTTGAGATTGGCTTCAAGTGTTTTCTTGATCAGACTAGCTAAGCCTTTCACAGTTGATCATCCTTACATATATTGTTGTAACTGTATAAAGTGTTCTGGTTCTTCTCACTTCACTTTGAATGAGTTCTTATATATCTTCTCAGATTTATCTGAAACCACCTTGCTTGTTATTTCTCATAGTTCAATACTATTCTATCAGTCATATATTACTGATTATTTAGTCATTATCACAATTGATGATCATAACTTCAATTTTCAGTTATTTACCACTAGAAAAAGAACTACTACAAATATTTTTGTACATGTGGGTCCTTTCCCTCTTTGATATTAGGAAAAGAGATCTAGTAGTGGTATTGCTGGCTTAACGAGTATTCCCTATTCAATTATTCTTTGGGCCTGGTTCTAAATTGCTCTCAAAAATGGTCATATACATTGACAACTTCAACTATGTGTCTAATATTTTTCCACATCATTTCCAATATAAGTCATTTCCCATTTTTGTCACGGTAAATCAGTCTTATAGGTATGAAGTAGCACTCCAGAGTTATTTTAATTTGCATTTCTTTAATCATTTTGGACTTGGAGCATTTTTTGTATAACTAAAAGTATTTTTAACTTCTTTATATAGTAATTGTCTGTTCATATCTTTTACCTTTTGTCTTTGGAAAATGGTACTTAATTGTATAAATTTAGTTTACTTTACATTTAAGAAAAGAGGTCATTATCAAAGCAAGTTGCTACAATTTACCCCACACTCCCAATTTCCTGCTTTTCTTATAATTTTGGCTGTAGTGGTTTCGTTTGTGCTTAATTCTTTAAATTCATGTAATCAAAATGTATTAGTTTACAGTGCATAATCCCTTCAGTCTCTTATGGGTCTTAAAGTGATCCCTTATCCATAGATCTAAAGGGAATATTTTTCCATGCTTCCTTAAATTATTATATCAACCTTTATGACCAAATGATTTATACATTTTGACATAATCTTGGTATTTGGTAAGAGATATAGGTTTATACTTATTTCTATGAAATTGCTTTTGAGGTTTTTTTTCTAGAAAATTTTGTGAATCCTTCAGTTTTATGCCCCCCAAAGCATGAATCTTTGGGTTTATAAAACATTAGATTACTCTTGTCTCTTACTATGGTATATTGCATACCTAATCTATTCCACTGATCCACCAGTACCAGATTGCTTTAAAGATTACTAATTTGTAATATAGTTTGAAATCTAGAACTACTAGGTGACTTTTCTGAATCATTTTATTTCATGGATTCCATTTATATTCTTGGCTTTTTGTCCTTCCAGATAACTTTTGTTATTATTTTTTCTACTTCTGTAAAATAATTATTTGGTAAATGGATTTATTTGGCACTGAATAAATTAACTTAGGTAAATTTGTCATTTTATTATATTGGCTTATCCTAACAATGAGCAATTAATTCATCTATCTCTGCTGATCCTTTTCAGGGCTGCTCATCCTCCTTTGATGTCCACTTGATACCCAACTCTCACCTGTGGCCCCAAGAAGTTGTAGCATATGCAATAGTCACACCTTGGTAAGCTACCTTGGCAGGCAAGATAAACCAGGATGAGGATAACTGACAGGCCTCAATCATTTTGGTGAGTTAAGGGTGCCAAATCCAAGGCAGAATTGAATGTCTAATCAAGTTCAGCCACCACCAGTCTGAGCTGCCAAAGAGCCAAAAGATCCCAAAGGATCTCACCACAGCTCAAGCCCAGGACACAAAAGACAACACAAGAAGACCCAGGTTACAAGAGGCTCCCTCTTATATGCAGTTTTCTCCACCCATTAGCATTCCACTTCAAGTCTTGGGAATCAATCATAGTGTCCCAATTTGCCTAACACTGCCCTGGGTGGGGCACTGCTTATGGTCTTTTAAGGTATGAACTTCCTTTTCTAGTAAAAGGTTATTACTAACTAAATGTTAATGACTAACTAAGTATGAAAGGTTGGGGACTCCAAGTTCTTGATTGATTAAATTAAATAAACAAAAAGAGTTTAAATTCTCTTTCACAACCATCTGACTTTGTTCTACCAATATACATGCATTAATCTGAAAGAGATAGATTAATGGCTTTCTTCAATTTTATCTCACTTAAATCCAAATTTTTTGAGAGTCAAAAGACATCACCTGATGTCATTTTGGTTCTCTACAAATATGAATAACAACTAATTATTTGCGAAGTGATAGCTTTGTTTCTTTATTGTCTATTTTTTATTCCTTCAGTTTCTTTGTGTATTTGTGTGTGGGTGTGTGTGTGTGTTTGTCATAGATAGCATTTATAGTACAATATTGAATAGTGAACAGACATCAAATTTATGGCCATTTTAAATAATGCTTACTCTTGGTTTTAGATAAGTACTGCTTATGATTTACAGAAAGGCTACATTGATTGCTATGTTATTTAGTGGTTTCTTTTAATAGGAATGACTAGTAAATTTTGATAAAGGCTTTTTTCCACATCTACAAAGATAGTCTTATGATTAAACTAGCATGATTAGTATTGCTGATAGCTTTCCCAATATTTAACGAGTCCTTGTATGACT
>NW_025349581.1:0-1872 GCF_016433145.1 Gracilinanus agilis
TGCTGTGTTTGTTTTGGTAGGTATATTCCTAAGTATTTGATATTGTCTAGGGTGATTTTAAATGGTGTTTCTCTTTCTACTTCTTGCTGCTCTAGTGTGTTGGAAATGTATATTTTTTGAGTTGCATGCCCAATTCATTGATCTCTGCCCTCCTTAATTTGTTAATATATGCACTCAAGGATATAAATTTCCCCGAGTACTGCCTTGGCCGCATCCCACAGAGTTTGGTAGGATGTCTCATCATTGTCATTTTCTTCAATGAAATTGTTGATTGTTTCTATGATTCCTTCTTTGACAAATTGGTTTTGAAGAATCATATTATTTAATTTCCAACTAGTTTTTGATTTTCCTGTCCAGGTGCCCTTACTAATTATTATTTTTATTGCATTATGATCTGAGAAGGTTACATTTATTATTTCTGCTCTTTTGCATTTGTTTACAATGATTCTATGCCCTATAACATGGTCAATCTTTGTGAATGTGCCATGTGTAGCTGAGAAGAAGGTGTATTCCTTTTTGTCCCTATTTATTTTTCTCAACATATCAATTGGATCTAATATTTCTAGGACTTCATTCACCTCTCTTACCTCTTTCTTATTTATTTTTCGGTTTGATTTATCTAGATCTGACAGAGGAATGTTTAGATCTCCCACTAGTATGGTTTTACTATGTATTTCCTTCTTGAGCTCTGCCACTTTCTCCTTTATGAATTTGGGTGCTATGCCACTTGGTGCATACATATTCAGCAGTGTTATTTCCTCATTGTTTATACTGCCTTTAGTCAGGATATAATGTCCTTCCCTGTCTTTTTTAATCATATCTATTTTTACTTTGGCTTTGTCAGAAATCATAATAGCCACTCCTGCCTTCTTTTTCTCATTTGACGCCCAAAAGATTTTGCTCAAACCCTGAACCTTAAACTTGTGTATGTCCACCCGCCTCATATGTGTTTCTTGTAGACAAAATATGTTGGGTTTTTGGTTTCTAATCCACTCTACTATTTGCTTCCATTTTATGAGCGAGTTCATCCCATTCACATTCAGAGTGATAATCATTAGTTGTCCATTTGCTGACATTTTGAAATCCTCCCCCATTCCTACCCCTTTCGCTTTCTAATTTTTTGAGTTGCATGCCCCATTCATTAATCTCTGCCCTCCTTAATTTTTTAATATATGCACTCAAAGATATAAATTTCCCCCTTAGTACTGCCTTGGCCGCATCCCACAGAGTTTGGTAGGATGTCTCATCATTGTCATTTTCTTCAGTGAAATTATTGATTGTTTCTATGATTCCTTCTTTGACAAATTGATTTTGGAGAATCATATTATTTAATTTCCAATTAGTTTTTGATTTTCCTGTCCAGGTGCCCTTACTTATTATTATTTTTATTGCATTATGATCTGAGAAGGTTACATTTATTATTTCTGCTCGTTTGCATTTGTTTGCAATGGTTCTATGCCCTATAACATGGACAATCTTTGTGAATGTGCCATGTGCAGCTGAAAAGAAGGTGTATTCCTTTTTGTCCCTATTTATTTTTCTCCACATATCAATTAAATCTAATTTTTCTAGGACTTCATTCACCTCTCTTACCTCTTTCTTATTTATTTTTCGGTTTAATTTATCTAGATCTGAAAGAGGAATATTTAGATCTCCCACTAGTATGGTTTTACTATCTATTTCCTTCTTGAGCTCTGCCAGTTTCTCCTTTATGAATTTGGATGCTATGCCACTTGGTGCATATATATTGAGCAGTGTTATTTCCTCATTGTTTATCCTGCCTTTAATCAGGATGTAATGACCTTCCCTGTCTTTTTTAATCATATCTATTTTTACTTTGGCTTTGTCAGAAATCATAATAGCCACTCCTGC
>NW_025349582.1:0-2174 GCF_016433145.1 Gracilinanus agilis
CCTCCTCCTCCTCCTCCTCCTCCTCCTTCTTTTTCTTTTTTACAAAAATATTGAGAGTGATTTTTGCCTACTTAAATGAGATTGTTATTTGAACTTTGGGGAAGGCCATGCAATTAAAAAATGAAATGATGTCTCTCTCTTCCCATATACCTTAGCAACTTGTTGGTACTCTTCCTAAATAAGTTAGCCCATTCTTCTTTATTACATGCATATTTGTTTTACCTTTCCACTTAGATAGTGAACTCTTGGAAGGTAAGAATTAGATTGTGTTCTATTCAAATTTGAATCTTAGTGATTAGACCATTGCCTTGAGTAATGATTACTCAGAGAGCATTCCCTGGTTGAATGGAAAGACCAGCTTCATTTCCAGCTTGCTCTGCCTATGTCATTTTCACCTAGAGTTTTTGTTCAGGTCTATTTTAATCCCTTCCTTGGCCTCTTTAGGGAATATAATGCTATGAAAGCATTTTTATTAGCACCACCAGAGTTTTTCTCAGACACCGTCTACCTTGAAGAGACCAACATTAAAGGAGAGGGAGTGAGGGGGGAGGCATGATGCCTTTTGTATCCTACTTGTAGGAAGGTGCTTGTTGAGCCATGGAGTGCCCAGCACAGGCCTTGGCAGGTGATAATTAGCCAGGTTGGAGATAGGGCTTTGGACAAAGAGCACTGAGCCAGCTGAGATGAGGAATCGTTAGCTGCCCAAGAAACCAAAGCTGGAATTGTAGCAAGGGGAACAATGCTTTGGTGTCTGATCTGAAATCCTTAGATGCTTATTAATGCACCCTTCTTCCAGGGCTCTTTCAAATCAATATTATACTATTACCAGAGGGAAAAACCATGAAGTAGAGCTGGATTTCTCCAATGTCACACAGGCAGGAGCATGGAGATATCTAAACACTGAAGACCTGAGAGTAATATTCAGATAAATTACTCTTTTTATGAAGGTCAAAGTTATTTAGAAATGTATGAGCCTTGTATTTACATCACAATGTTAGAATTCACTCACTTTAAAAAGGGAGAGAATCAAAATAATGATGAAAACATTTTGGTGTTAATAATCATGCCACTAACAAACTGCTACTAAAATGAATTGGCTTGGGTCATCCATTTTCATCCTTTCATGGAAATTCATAAGAAATAGAGTACTTTCCCCTTTTTTGTTATCTCTTCTTTGCCAAAAATATATCTTATTTGTACATAGTTGTTTGCATGTTGCCTTCCTCATTAATTGGTGAACTCCTTCAGGGTCTTTTCTGTGTCCCCAGTACTTAGTATAGAGCCTTGCACCTAGTAGGTGCTTAATAATTCCTTGTTGACTTTATAGTCAAAATTTCTCTTTGGTATTTAGGTTAAATTTATCAGTAGGCTTTGGGGGAAATCAGATATTTCCCTATGCCTCCTTTTATTCCCCCCTTTCTATTTTCTATAAGGAGGGTATAGATAAATGCAGAGAGAGGAAGTGAGCATGTAATCTTCAAATTTAATAGTAGTTTATATTTCTATAGCACTTTACAGTCATAAATAATTTTATATATCTACTTTATCTTCATAATAGTCCTATTAGTTAAGTAGCATGCATATTGCTACACTATTTTTGTAAAAGAATGGGATAAAGAAATAACTGAGTCTGAAAAAAGGTTAAATAATTTGCTCAAGGTTACAAAACTAGTAGGTAGTAGAATTAATACTTGAAATCTAGTTCTTTTGGCTCCAAGTTTAGTGCTACATCCACTCTACCAATAAGTGGCTCACTAAATTTTGATCTTGCTGTTTTCACTGGACAAAAAGTGGAACCATTCTTTATGAAAAATGTATTTTTTTGTCTGGTTCCCAAGGTGGAATTTTAAAAATTTAATTCACAAGGAATAAAGAGATAAGAAATCTCTTGTTTATGGATAGAAAGCTCTATGGATAGAAAGATTTTTATGATATTCAGTCTATAAAGACTAAATCTATATACATACTAGAATTATGTCTATATACTATAACACATAAATCTATTAAAATATGTTGTATAAAAATTGGAAAAACCTCAAAACTATAAATAATGATTCATACATATCTGAATATATATATGTATATACATATATTATATATATATGTGTATGTGTGTGTATGTGTGTGTGTATATATATATATATATATATATACATATATATATATATATATAT
>NW_025349583.1:0-50121 GCF_016433145.1 Gracilinanus agilis
TGCTGGTGCCCATTCTATCTCTCCTAAGAGCATTGAAAATATTCAAAAATTGAGTGCTCCTACCACTAAAAAACAGTTAAGATCAATTTAAGGATCAACAGGGTTTTGAAGACAATGAATCCCTTGCTATTGGAAAATTACTAAACCCCTTATGGTACTAACAAGAGATTCAATCCCTGAACCACTTAAATTAGAGCCACAACATCTGTCAGCTCTGTCAAATCTAAAACAGCCTATCCTGTCTGCCCCTGTTCTAGGCATCCCAGATTACAATAAGCCATTTACTTTGTATGTACATGAGTGAAAAGGGGTAGCTTCAGGTGTTTTAATCAACCTTTGGGAATTTCTCAGTGTCCGGATGCTTATTATTTGGCCCAGCTAGACCCAGTAGGTTCAGGAGCACCACTATGTCTTAGAGGCATAGCTGCCACAGCTTTATTAGTAACAAAAGCTATTGATCTAATATTGGGATGCCCATTAACAATTATTGTTATAGTGTTCACATGAAGTAGAAGCATTGTTGCTAAGGCATAGAACACATGCATTTTCTGATCAAAGAATTACAAGGTATGAAATAACCTTTTTAAATAATGAAAATATTACTTTAAGACATTGTACAACTCTTATTAATCTTGCCACCTTACTTCCTGATTTACTAGTCTTGGGAGAACCTTTTCACAATTGTGAAACACTAGTGTCCTTGGCTGAAAAGCTTGGAGATAATCTCCTGGACACTCCTTTAGCCAATCCAGATCTAGTCTTATTTACTAACTAGTAAATAAGGGATGGCATACGCCAAACTGGAGCTGCTATAGTCACAGAATTTGCCACTGTATGGTCGGCTTCATTGCCCTCAAATATTAGTGCTTAAGGTGCAGAACTCATAGCCCTAAAACATGCCTGTATAATTGCCAAAGATAAAAAGGCAAAAATTTATACATATTCTAGATATGCATTTGGAATTTGTCATTCTGTGGGTATGTAATGGCTTCAGAGAGGATTTTTAACCTCAGCTAGAAAATCTACAACTAATGCAAAAATTATTAATGAAATTTTTCTGCTCTCCATCTACCCAAAGTCCTAGCTGTAGTTCATTGCTCTGCACATACAGGTGGCACTGACCCTGACTCTAGGGGAAATGACTGGGCAGATACTGCTGCAAAGCTAATGGCCATAGAAGGGCCTGAATTAATTTTAACATTAACAGCCACTGATGATTTAAATTTATCACCTTCCTATAAAAAGAAAGTAGAAAAATGGAAGCAGAAATTTAAAGCTAAACAGATAAATGGAGTATGGGTGTACTCTGAAAGAAAACCCCTGTTCCCTAGAAGTTATTATTAACAAATATGCCAATCTATTCATAAAGATAGTCACTTTGGTACCCAGGGCATTGTGGACTCTTTTAAAAGAGTATGGATAGCTCCTGGTATAACTACAATAGCCTCCAAAGTTTGTGCAGCCTTCCTTAATTGCCAAGCATATAACCAATACATCTTTTTTGGCAAAGATTTTGGTAGGTATCTTCTGGCTTACATAGCTTTTGAGCATTTGCAAATTGATTTCATAACAATACCAAAGGCTAGACATTAGGAACTTTGTCTAGTCATAGTGGATCAATGGACCATATGGCCAGAAACATTTCCTAGTGACTGAGCCACAGCAGCGTTTGTTGCTGAGTTGCTCTTAAAAGAAATTATTCCTCATTTTGGCCTGCCTGCACTTATTAATTCAGACAGAGGAAATCATTTTACTGATTCAGTTTTATCTCAAATATATTCTTGTTTGGAAATAATTCCCAAATTCCATGTACCATATCATCCCCAGAGGTCAGGCTGAGTTGAAAGGATGAACAGAGAACATAAAACTATGATTGGCAAATCATGCACCGAGACACATTTAAAATGGTCTGAAATTATATCTCTGTCCCTATTTTGTCTTAGAAGCAGGCCCAGGGGAGATCTGCACATCTCACCATATGAGATGCTTTTCGGAAACCCCCCTATTCAGGCTAAGCCTTTTTCTCCTATATATTGAAATAGGTTACTGCTTTCACAGTATAACACAAGGGTAATACACACAACCAGGACACACTGTAATGTAGAAAATAATAGTGCCATATTTCTTGGGGCAACCTGTCAGTTACCCTGGTTGGAATGTTGACCATGGCATGAGCGATAAGGCAGGTGCCAACTGGCAGTTGCACCCAAAGTATATAAAGGCTTGGATACCCTGGCTGGGGATTCATTTTTCCTACTTCACTTCTCACCTTTGCTTCTACCCCTTGGGGTGGGATCTGGGTGGATCAAGGGAGGTGGAACGTGGGATATTTTAGGTTCCTAGGCCCGGCAGGGTTAAAGATCTTTGCAAACCAGATAGGAACATCAATCTGTTATACCAATTATTCCTTAAGAAGAGATTAATTTATATTTACTATCAAAGATACCATTTGTTCCTGTCCCAAGGCTGGTCCATTGGGTCAGCTGAAGATCATAGCAAGGAGTTTATCAACATTCTGAATTTAGATCTAGAAGGCAGTAATAAACTAGTTTATAGTTTTCCTAACCCACTCTCAAATCCCTTTCTCCCAAACCAATTTATTCAATAAATCCCTAATTTAATTTAAGAACTAGTGTGTCCTACCTTCATCTTAGATCTAAATAGTGACTGCTGTTCAATATTCTAAGAGAGAGACAGAGCTACTCCATTATTGTTTAGACGGGAAGCACCATACTCCCTTTCCTGTCTGATCTCTCTACCAACCAATAGGAGTTACTTCCTCAGCCAGGTCAAAAGCTGAAGGAAAATCATCTTAAATGGGTTTAGTCCTTACCAAGGGGAATTACACCAATCCCTTGGCTGACTTGGGCACAGGGCATTTGATATTCCTACATTCAATATCTCAAGTCTACCATTTGTGACTGGTCTAAATAAGCTTCCTGACTGCTTTACCAACCATCATTACAGATTAGTCATAAAACCCTCATTACAATTTTTGGCAAGTTCAGTTTAGGCAAAGAACGTACAATACTATTTTGAACATGGCTGTACTCAGGATGGCTTTTATTATCAGTAGCTTTTCCTTGTTAATTTGGATTGTGATGCAAGGAGTTGTTGAATTTTGGCTTCATAAAGTCCCACAATTTATTCTACAGATTTACAATTACTATAGATGGTGTGCTGTGACCCTTGCTAAATTTATCTGTTTTATTCCTACATCGGCTGCAATTATTTTCCCTCTATTTTCCAAGGTTTTAAGGCATTCAAAAAAGTTTGTGGACATTTATGACTGCTATTCCAAATCAATTCAAATGGTGCTGCTATTACAAATTCTAATGAGACTTTAACCCAAGAAGTACTTGAACAAATTAGGCTATTGGTCCAGGTGATGAAACAGATCAGAGAGGGTAAAGAGCTAGATGACCACTCTATTCTCCAATTGGAGATTATTAAGTCTAAACAGATGGGGGGAAATGCAACAGCAAACAACAAGGCAACAGCAAATAATAGGGCAACCAAAGAAAAGGCTACAGGGACTGAGACCACCATCTCTGTGCTACCCATAGTGGACAGGACTATTTTGCAGCCAGGGGATGACATTGTACATGTAAAATCTTACAAAGCCTTTACACCCAATGATCTAGAAGTCTTCTAGGATAGTTTTCCAAAATTCTACCTCTCCCCATATAAAGTCAATAAAGGAAATGAAACGGGTTTTCACTCTTTTCAATCCTAGCTTTGATGACATCGAATTTTTACTGGGAGAATTCTATTCACCCTCAGAGAAAGAGAAGTTTTTAAACAAGACAAGGACCAATCCCAACTTAACTTTTTGGTCTACTATACATCAAGACCTAGAACTCACATCACATGCGAACATGCGGTACTTGGTGCAATGCAGAACAGACCTATTAGAAGCAATTCATCTGCATGCAAAATGCCCAAATTCGTGGTCCACGTTTGAGAAGCTTAGGCAGGGAGAAGACTAACACCCCAGTAATTTCTTGGACAAACTTATCAAATTGGCAGAAACAATTTTAGGCCTGAGAGACATCCAAGCTCCAGAGACAGTTGACTATATAAGGAGACAATTTGTAAAAGGTGCTTTACTGCCAATTCAGACATACTTTAGGCAGAGCTGTCCCCAATGGGAAACATTGTCTCTAGAGGAAATACAACAGTATGCATCCTATATTCATGATTCCAAAGTCAGAGATGTTAGAGCTGCTAGACAAAGTGATCCAGAGAAAGATGCAGTAAATGCTGACCTTAGAAAACAGCTGAAACAAGCTAAGAAAGACAAGGAGATTGAAGAAATAAAGAACTTCATTCTCTAGGCCAGCAGGGGGCATAGTCAATCTAGGCAGCCTACTAATAATTACACACCAAAGAATCCATTTCGTAGGTGTTTTCTTTTGGGCATGTGGACCATCAGTGTCATTTCAAGCAACAAATAGACTTTGGCAACAATAACAACAGCTCTATCCAAAGAGATGGGAACACTAGAAAAACATACTACAATTCCAGATGGTCCAACAAGTCTGGGAAGGTAGAGGGTGCAAAACACACTGACCAATGCTGTCAGACTCCATCATTAGATCAGATGGAGAGATATTTGAAAGAAGGTGCAATTCCCCAAAACTTATAAAGCTAAACTTCTTTAAAAATGACTGATGTGACCGGAAATGACATTTGTGAATTGAATATAGGATTAATGGATGTTTCTAAAAGACTGGGCATGGGAGACCATATGTCTTTAGCAAGCTGCACAGAAGACAATGAGAGTGATGTAGACCAAGAATGGGTAGACATAATGCAAATGCGCAAAGAGATTTATGGGACACATGAAGATGACCATAAAAGGGGTCAGCTTACACATTCCACATCAATAGGATTGGATGTGAAGCAAAAGGGCTACACAGGTATATGCAATAGCTTGTCTCCAGAAACACTACAATCTTGCTTAAGTCATCAAAATCTCAAACTCCTGTCTTTATTCTAAGTTCAAATCAACAGCATAGCTTGGATAAAGAAGAAAGCAGTAGGGATTTACATGGTATTCATGAAGAAATATCATTTGTAACCCTAAAGGAGTTATGCCTCAAAGTGCTACACCATTCTCTTGCTCTAGACATGAAAAAACAAGATATGCCTAGAGAGACTGCCTAACAAAATGTTAAGAGAGGCTTGACTTTTACAGAGCAGGGCACTGTGTTACTGGGAGAGCAATAATACAGAAGAACCATTGGTTACTTTTCCCAATCCCTTAGCTGGGAGAGAGAGATCCTTAATCTATCATCTAATGTGGCTAATAAGTTCAATATTAACATCATTGAGAACTGCTCAGTGGCTGGAGTCAACCAAGATCCAACTCCAGTCACACAAAGAGCAGGGCTGGATAGTAAACTCCATACAGTCTTTGAGTTGGGAGATGACCCAGAAGCATTGAAGGGAATACAAAATATCTGTCAAACACACCCTGACACAACTGATGGGAATGATCCTACACTTGAAGACTGTGAAGCTCAGAACAACAGAGAAGGAGAAAGAAACTGAAACTTTCACTTCTCAAACTGTGAGTCAGTTTATTTCTCAGAATTCTGAGGTTTCTCATGGGGCTGCTGTGAGTGAGAGAGACCATCTGCTCTTTATGTCAACATTCTATCCTACCTCTCCCAGTGACAGAACTTCTGAGAGTGCTGCAGAGGTTTCTGTTTTAGCTGACAATGACAACACAAGACTTGATGAAGTGCTTGTGCAAGACCATATGCCTGACTGGATCCAGAATAACAACACACAATCTACTGAGGATTCTTTATTACCTCTTCTCCCAGTTAAGACCAATAACAACAATGAACCCCTACTTAGTCTGGAAATTGGGGGGGTCTATGATGCACTTTTGGACACTGGGGCAACAGTTTCTGTTCTCAAAAGGCCACCAGAAGGGTGCAAATATCAGCAAAGTTTGTGAGTGAGGGGTGCTTCAGGGCTGGCACAACAAGTCCCAAAATTTAAAGCCAAAATGGTAAAACTAGGTCCCATCAGCATTGATCATACTTTCCTGTTGATGCCATCATGTCCTTCCAATCTAGTTGGGAGGGATTTTTATGTAAATTAGATGCTACCATCCAATACCAACCAGATGGGCAAATCTATCTTCATTTATCTAAGAGATCTCTGAAACATCATCCCATCTTGTTTTAGACCCATGCAGTGAGGAACCAACTTACTACCAAAATGACAGTGTTTAGCAAATTCCTGATGATATACCAGATTATGTATGGGCTAAAAATACAAACAATGTTGGCAGAATTTTGTCTGCTGAGCCAGTGAGAATAGAAGTCAAGGAGGGATTACCACCTCAAATTCCTCAGTTTAAATTGAGCAAGGATGCTATCGATAGAGTGAAGCCTGTCATTGAAAGATTATTACAACAAGGAATTCTAAAATACGGCTTCTCACAGTATAATAGCCCTATTATGCCTGTGAAGAAAGCCAAATTGACTCCTGATAGGAAGTCTCAATGGCGATTGGCACGAGATCTGAGAGCTGTTAACAATGTGAAGGATACCTATGCAGTGGTCCCTAGTCCATCTCAGATCATAACATCAATGCCAAACACAGCTGCTTGGTTTACAGTTATTGGTCTCTGTTCCACCTACTTTTCTATCCTCTTTGCACAGAGACTCCCAACAGCTGTTAGCCTTCTCGTGGCAAGGAAAATCCATTTTGTGGACCAGGCTTCCACAGGGATTTGTAGATTCGGCCTCTGTCTTCTGCCAAATCTTGCAGAGAGACCATGAGTAGATCACTTTCCAAGATAGCCAGATGATGCATTATGTTGATGACATCCTGTTAATGTCACCATCAGCTGACATCTGTCAAAGGGACAGTATACACTTGCTCAAAGAGCTAGGCAAATGGGGACATAAGGTGTCAAAACCCAAACTTCAGTGGATAAAGAACCAAGTCGAATATTTGGGATTCATCTTAGAAAAGGGCACCAGGAGTATTTCACAGAAGAGAAAACAGGACATACAGAAGTTGAGCTTGCCAAAGACCAAGAGGCAGCTTAGGGCAATCATAGGAGTAACGAGCTTCTGTAAGAACTGGATTCCAGGTTGTGTTCTCATTGCTACGCCTCTGATAGAGCTAACCAGGAAGGAAGTTCCAGAGCCCTTGAAATTGATCAAGGAGCATATCTATGCCATTTAAAAGCTTAAGGCGCTAACTCTATCAGCATTGGCCCTAGGCATCCCTAATCATGAAAAACCTTTCTTACTCTATGTTCATGAGGATAAAGGGATTGCTTCCAGTGTTCTTACACAATCATTTGGGAATACCCTCATACCCGTTGCATATTATAGCTCAAAGCTAGATCCAGTCGTCTGTGGAATGCCAAGTTGTTTAAGAGCTATTGCTGCTGTAGCCATCATGGTGAGAAAATCAGCTACCTTGGTATTAGGGGGTGAGCTGAGAGTATTTTCCCCACATCAAGTGGAATCTACACTCAGGAATACTACTCTTCAAGCTTTCACTTCCCGAAGGTTATCACAATACCAAGCAATCCTCTTGGCTAATGAGAACATCACATTTCACCAGTGTAAAAGTTTAAATCCTGCAACTCTGATTCCTGATCTTCCTCTAGAAGGAGAAAGTTTACACAGCTGTGAAGATGCACTTGACATCGTGCACAAGATTAGGGAAGACTTACCCGATACACCTATGAATAATCCCAATTTGACACTCTTCACAGATTGGTCATCTTTCATGGCAGACAATCAGAGATTTACCGGTGCAGCAGTAGTCTCAGCCACTGAAACCCTTTGGTACTCATCTCTTCCATTTACAATGAGCGCTCAAGGGGCAGAGTTATTAGGTTTGATCTGTGCTTTCCAATTAGCTAAGAACAAGAAAGTCAACATCTTTACAGACTCTAAATATGCTTTTGGAGTGGTACATCATTCTGGGGAACTCTGGAAAAACCGTGGATTTATAACTTCCAACGGCAAGCAGAGAGCATATGGCAATTTAATAAATGAGCTATTGCAGGCGATCCAATTACCATCCCGAGTTTCTGTAATTCATTGCAAAGGCCATAGTAAAATTCAAGTGCCAATAGAATCAGGGAATAGAAGAGCTGACATCACAGCCAGATTTGGGGCAAGGTATAGACCAATTTAAGTCCTGAACTTGTCTTTGGTGGATGAAGTTGATCTGAAAAAATGCCTACTCACCAAATGAAGTGAAGAATTGAAAAAACATCATGGTGCATATTTAGCTACTGGAGTTTGGCTGGGAGCAAATGGAAAACTTATTTTGCCTAAATCCCTGTATTTTACTTTTTGCAATGCTTTACATCAAAAGGGGAATTATTGGAGTCTGGGAATGGCAGAATGCATCCTCAGGTATTGGAACACAAAAGGAATAATTGAAGTTGCAATGAGTTTGCAAGAGGTGTAGAATTCATATGCAGTATAACCAAGCTAATGCCAAAGTGTATAGCTTAGGAGGCAAGCAATTGGTCTATACACCCTTCGAATGCATAAAAATTGATTATATAACCATGCCAAGGTGTCAGGGCTACAGGTATGCATTAATAATCGTTGATCGATTAACAAAGTAGCTGGGAGCTTTTCCAGCCAGACACAATACATCAGCTTTTGTACTGAAGAGCTTGTTGAGGGAACTAATACCAAGGTTCTCCATTCCACTACATATTGCTTCTGACAGGGGTTCACACTTCACACGTCATATTTTAAACAGTGTATATGAATTCCTAGGGATAAAACAACATTTGCCCTAGGTTTACAGACTGCAGTCGCGCGGACAAGTTGAATGTTTGAACAGACCTCTGAAGACTCTAGTAGCTAAAATTTGTGCTGAAACACACTTGAAATGGCCAGATGCATTACTTTGGCACTATTCCATCTTAGATGCCAGCCCAACAGCATTACTCATTTGTCACCCTTTGAGATGTTATTCGTGCATCCCCCATGGCATGGAAAAACACCTCAAAGTATCCATAATCTATCACATCTTGGTATGGAATGCAAACTCTATGACTACATTAAGTTGCTCAAAGAACATTTAGATCAGCTTCATAGGTTAGCTCTCATACAGCAAAGAGTACCTTTTGATTTTAATCTACACAGTTTCCAACCTGGAGACCTCACTATATGAGATGCTTTTCTGATACCCCCCTATTCAGGCTAAGCCTTTTTCTCCTGTATATTGAAATAGATAACTGCCTTCACAGTATAACATGAGAGTAACACACACAACCAGGACACACCCACACACCCACAAGAGACAGGATATACAGAATAACTAAGAACCTATACAAGGGATGTGTGAGTTGAGTAAAAAGACATTGCTGGGTGAATGACAGTTGGGAGTTACTGGTCAGCACTCAAGCTTGATGAAGACAAGGGTTGAAGGCTATCTTTCTGTGGATTCCGTCTTAGGTTTAGAGGAAGGCAAAGGAAGTAAAGTAAAACTGTTTATTAAGAGCTTAAGGGTTAGGCATAGAGGGAATGGACAAACTAAAATTACATATCCAACAGGTAAGTTCAAGGTCTAGGAGGTGGGACAAAACTACACCAGTTCCAAGTTCAGGCTGACTCTAAGGCTATAAGGTTAGGAGGGAATGAGTCTCACTGCAGGGTCCACTTCTGTTCCAGTGATGTTGACAGCCACAGGAGACACAGCAAGTAAATCCACAAAAGAGGTAAAATAAAGGAGCTTAACTGGTGTCATATATCCACCAATAAAACCAGATTCACTGCTCAACTTGATCTTTCCCAGGATAGAAGGTTTTACAGGAGACAGTTATTTTTCTGGGCTCTTCACTTCCAGCAGCTAAAGAAACCTCTAACTGCCATCAGTTGCATCCAGAGAGTCTCTCAGAAAAAAAGATCTCTTTCCCTCCACCATTTCATGCTTGGAACACTCCAGCACTTGCCAGTCAGCCATCCAGTTAACTTATGTCTATTGCTAAACTTTCCCTAATTCTTTTATAACAATATATATCACCATTAGGGGGACATACTTCTATTACTTCCAATATACAGGAATTGCAGCACAAACTGCATCAACTCCATGAATCTGGAGCTACACTACAAGCAGGACCAATAGACTTTAAAAAAAAACAAACCTTAACTTCTGTGTATTAGCTCATAGGTGGAAGAGTGGTAAGGGTGGGCAATGGGGGTCAAGTGACTTTCCCAGGGTCACACAGCTGGGAAGTGTCTGAGGCCAGATTCGAACCTAGGACCTCCCGTCTCTAGGCCTGACTCTCAATCCACTGAGCTACCCAGCTTCCCCCAACAATAGGCTTTTCACTTCATGACCTGAACCCAGGAGACAAGGTATATATAAAGAATGTCCAGCATACTGAAGCAACTAGCCTTCCTGGGAAGGGCTGTTTCAAATATTGTTAACCACTCCAACAGCTATAAAAATTGGAGAAAAGGACTCTTGGATTCATTGCTCACATGTAAAGAGAGCATCTTCTATTGAAACTGATTGATTGTATCCTGTCACATGCACTGGAATAATAGTCCATAGAAAAGTGGACACTGTTTTTTGTGAACACATTGAATTCCTGAATGTTTATTTTTTATTGCTTTTCCTTTTGTTTTTTAATAGAATAATTGATTTTTCCCTTTCCTTATTTCTTGTACTTAAAAATACATATAATCAATATTAATCTTTTTTTATTCTGCAGTAATAAAAGTTTAATATAAAAATATATTTGCTATAATACTAATTCATACCCCAAAGCTTTAGACTATGGAAACCTGCCACTTATTGATAAATGTTATGGGACTGTGATTAATGTTTGTGCCTGATTCCAGGAGAAGGGAGCAAAAGAGTCATCATATAGTGCCAAGAAGCACAAGGTCAGGAGACCAACCAATCCCAATGGGATTGATGAGAATATGCACAGTGCCTAGGAGCACAAGGTCAAAAAGGACGAAACTAATCCAGGTATAATTGTTGAACTTCTACTCCAATATGAAAGGACTTGAACCTAGAGTGAGACTCCAGTTTGTGATGCTTGACATGTTAAGACGCAGGACTCCTTGGACCACACTCTATGAAATCCTTTCTATCAAATACCTAATAATTGGCTATTCTGGCTCCCCTATCCCTGAGAGTGAAGGTAAAATCAGACCAGGGAATGATACTTCCCATTTACAGAAAAAAATCTAGTTCTTTTTTCTCTCTTATAATATGGCAACATCCTGTAATCCTGGCTGCAAATGGGTAAGTACAACATTACTGTATTTTGTCCTATATATTTATGGGACAGAATTTACTTTAATTGGACCCTAATAAAAGGGCCTATTATGAATTTATGCTTGTTTATTCAGAAATTTTACATACATAGATTTTTGATATTTTGATTCTGATTTTGAACTTTTTATTTCACCCAGTTTAATTTTTCTTCTATTTGTTTTTCTTCTTATGTTTTTGATTTTTCTTTTTAATTTTTCTTTTGAATGTTTTCCCATAGTTATATATTTCATGTTCTTTCCCTCTCCCCTAAGCCCCCTAACCCCCCTTAGCTGATGCACCATTCCACTGGGTTTTACATGTATCATTAAGACCTAATTCCATATTATTGATAGTTGGACTAAAGTTATCGTTTAGTGTCTACATCCCCAATAATATCACCATCAGCCCATGTGTTCAAGCAGTTGTTTTTCTTCTGTTTCTCCTCCCACAGTTCTTCCTCTGAATATGGCTAGCTTTCTTTCTCATAAGTCCCTCAGCCTTGATCTGTATTCTTGCATTGCTGCTAGTAGAGAAGTCCGTTATGTTCGATTGTACCACAGTGTATCAGCATCTGTGTATAATGTTCTCCTGGTTCTGCTCCTTTCACTCTGCATTAATTCTGGGAGGTCATTCCAGTTCACATGGAATTCCTCCAGTTCTTTATTCCTTTGAGCACAATAGTATTCCATCACTAACAGATACCACAATTTGTTCAACCATTCCCCAAAGGACATTCTCTCATTTTCCAATTTTTTGCCACCACAAAGAGCACAGCTATAAATATTTTTGTACAAGTCTTTTTCCTTATTATCTCTTTGCAGATGATATGATGGTCTACTTAAAAAATCCTAGAGAATCAACTAAAAAGTTAGTGGAAATAATCAACAACTTTAGCAAAGTTGCAGGATACAAAATAAACACACATAAATCACCAGCATTTCTATATATTTCCAACACATCACAGCAGGAAGTTAGAAAGAGAAATTCCATTCAAGTATTGAATTCTGAGGTGAGGTAATTTCCTCTGTCCAGCACCAAGTTCAAGGATGAACTCTCCCTCCTCCAGTTCTATTTCCTGTTGTTCCTTCTAACTGTCACTCCTATCCTTGAAGTTTCCTTGCAACATTCCAAAATCTCTTCTCTGTGCAAAACTTCTCTTACAGTGGGCATCCTTGCTTCACTCCCAATCTTTATTTGGAAGGCTTCTAACTTGTCCCCATGATACTTGCTGATGGTTTTAAATATGTACTGTTTATTATTTTGAGGAAGGGTCCTTCTATTCCTATACTTCCTAGTATTTTCAATAGGAATGGGTGTTGTATTTTGTCAAAGGCTTTTTCTGCATCTGTTAAGATAATCATGTGATTTCTGTTGGTTTTGAAATAAAAATCCTTCCTAGATTGCTGGGAGATGATAACCACCCACTTACGGACCTCTCAAGGGCCAATAAAGCACAAAACCCTTGGGCTTTAGAAACCACGTTTATTTTTTTATAATAGGAGTAAAAGGAAATGATAGGTAGGTCCCGAAAACTATAGATCTAATCTCCACCCAACCTCTCTCACTTCATGATTCATTATTTCTTCCTCTTGAAAATTCACTCAAGCTATTCTAAACTCCTTATATCTGGCTAACATCCATAAAACCCAGCTATCTGGCTACCTGCTAACCCAATTAGTGTGGATTATCAAAAAAGGATAAAGAGGAAGGACTTACAGATGTATATGAGCCCTTATCTTAAGCCTGGGGTTGTTCCTAGGTATACCCAGAGTCCTAGATGACCAAACCCTGGGGATTACCTTCACCAAGTGGAATTTTGACAGATGGATTTCAGGTCTCTGTACTTCAGGGAAAAGGCAAGCCCCTCCAAGGTAGAATCTACAATCCAGGAAACACTAAACTTTCTACAAGATTAGGTCTTCCTAGGGAAAATGTCAGAACAAAAGAAGCTCCTTCCAGCTTAGTGGAAAGCCAGATCCAGAGAGAGACAGTTAAAAAACAAATGCCAAGATCCTTTTTCAGAATCTTTTCCTTCCCAGGGCTTGTATCCAAATTCTCCTCCTTTCCTTTTAAAGGTAATCCATACAATTTTCTCTGTCCCTTACTTATATTCCTACATTCTGCCCTCTGAACATCTGACAAAATATATAGAATTCTTATGATCATCACTATATAAATCCTCCCTTATTCTAAACCCATTCTATCTTACTTACCTAAACCCACAACAAACATCTATCTACTCTGTCTCTATCAACTACCTTACACTAAAGAATTAGGGAAAAGGGGAATTAGAATAAGTAATTACATAAAAGGAAACTAATACAAAAGTTGCAATAACAATAGTAAAACTCAACATACAGAATGTAATAAAATATTGTAAAGATAGTTACAAATAACACAATGTAGCATATGCTTTTACATTAAACAAAACTATCTGTCTAACCATGCAAAAAACTTATACAAAATGTATCTTAAATCTCTTAGTTAAAACAATTGCAAGCAAAACTTTTCCTTGTACTAAAACCTTATTCTAATACAGAAAACAAAACTATCTAAAGAAAACTGAAAACTTGAGTGTTTTATCCTAAAAATCTTATCTTTGTAACCTTAAACTATGCACACATTTACAGATATGTGGAAAATTTTCTGTACTAATTTACAAATAAATACATATTATAAAATATAACTTTTTGCATTCATGGAACTATTCACACTCAAATATACATAAATATACAGGAAGATACAGAAATATACAAGAATATACAAAACATATACAAGATCTATACAAAATTTAAAATATCTACATCTTTTACAAACCTATTTACACACTCACTTGCCCTACATTAAACTATGATACAGATACTACATACAAAATATATTACAAATATATATACAAAATATATTACAAATATACACACATTTGTGTTAGAAAATCTCTGCCCTGTAAGGGTTAAATTTAGTGGTTAGACTTAAATTATGTGAAATAATGTGGTCACCAGAGTTATTATATCTCAAGTCAGAAACTTATTTACAAAATAGTGTGGAAACAATAAAGTAGAGAAATGTGAGAGAGGTTAGAAAAATACTATACTACTCCTCAGTCAGGAGGGTCGGTAATAACTACAGGGCCTCCTCCAAGATGGAAGCTAGTCTCTTAGGAAACTAGTCAGCCCTTTTTATTCACCCAATGAAGTAGTCCAGGAGTCAAAATCCAAGTTGATGCCACGATCTAAGCCACAGTCTCCAGTGAAGTTCTCTTGAAGACTATCTTCAGGAGACTCTCCACTAGACTCAACTTCACCAGACTGACTGCTCAAAAATTTCGTGGCTTTTTTGGTGGTTTCCTGTTCCTGCCCCTCTTCATAGCAGCTAATCAATTTCTGTCCAGCCCTGCTCAGGGAAAGTGTCTGTGGGATTGAGTTGTCACCTCTAAAGGTGTTAATTATTCACACGTTTCTGAGTTGTAATCTAGTTTGGATTCTCATGTTACTGAGTAAGCACATGGGTTGCAGTCTTCCTTTTGGAGGTACAAACTTCTGTAGTAAGAGTTTCCCTTATTTTAGGGTTAAATATGGGTGTATTCACTTTTGTTGATTAATTCAAAAGTAGACTAAGGGGAGTTAATCCTCTCCTCACAATCTAGTGAGGTACTAAGTAGGGGCATTTAAGTTACTGTTTCAGAAGAGACAAAGGGAACCAAGAATTTCCTTTCACAATCCTCTGATAATACAAAAAACAAAAACCCCAAACAAAAAAAATCTATATAATCCTATGTGTCCTGATATCACCTGAGTGAAATATTCCAAATACATTTCATCCAGGTAATACCTCATAGAGCTAATATGAATATTTTTTATTAATATGTCCTAAATGTATATGTTAAATACAATTATACTCACCAGATTATAAGGGGCAGAATGTAAGAGGTTGAACTAGATTACTTAAGTGATATGGTTGCCAGGAATTTAATTAATTCCAAATTATTATTATGGTAATTTATTTACAAAATATAGAAAGAGTGAAAGTAAGAAAATCAGAGAGAGGATAGGGTAAGATATATAACCTAACACACTAAGTATTTTGCTCCAGTCCCTGGCACAACCCAGGAAGGGCTGATTAGTCCTTACCCAAAGGGGCCTCAGCCTTGAGCCAATGACCATGAAATAAAAAATAAATATGTAGGTAGTGAATTATTGAATACTTAGTTGGTATGGTTCTTAGGGCCAGTTATCATAAGTCCTCAGGCTTGGGAAGGCTTCCAGAGAGAAACTGACAAGTTACCACACTGATTTAACCCAGGGTTTATTTAAACTAGGACAGGTAGGGGAGAGGGGATTGGGACAATCTAAATAAATAGATGCTCACCATGAGGTAAGAAGTAGAGAATGAGGCTCAAAAGAAAGGGGAGCCAGCAGAAGTCTGGTCCCTTCTGGGTTCCTGGCCCAGACTTACCTGGGACCTGCACCTAAAGAGTACATATTAAAATAGGTAAGATGACTCAATGGGATTTGTATAGTTGCTGTTATTAATATTCAGTGGAACTCATTCTCCAGACTTGAGTAGGCCTAAGAGTCACTCTAAGGACACAACGCTATCTGACTTTCTTTTAAAACCAGTAAAGTAGTTTATTTATTACCATCAAAGGGATATGATGGAGGACCAGGGTAACAGGAGTCCCTAACTATAAATCTAGATATTCCTCCCTTCTTCCTATGGGCCTCTCATGAAGCCATTTTCACTTTCTTCAAGCTACACTTACTCTACTCTGATCTCTCTCTAAACCCCAGACTAACTATCTAACCTGAGCTGACTGGTTCATACACAGATTAAAGATAGTCATGGTAAAACTTCATCAGAGTAGAGATGTAATCTTGATGAACTTCTTCAGAGGCCAGGATGGCTACAGGCCTCTGTTCCAAATAAAAAAAAGTTTTCTAGGGTCTGGCTCTCACTCACACTCAATCAAGAAACCTGTTAGGAATCAAGAATCAGGAGCTCACAAGATATCTGGGAGATATTAACTGGAGACAAGAATACACAGGATTTCAGTTTCTTCTCACTAGTTAGACTACAAGAACCTCCAGGTCTCAGGACAGGCCAAAGAACCTCCTACAAACTGTCACAGGAAATGGACTCTCCACTCTCCTCTCCAAACAGGAAAACCAGATGCTCAAAGTCTTTGGTCCTTGCTATTATCCTTTCCCCAGATTCTGGAATTCCCCTTTCAGTTCCACGTGTGTCACCAGATGCTTTGCAAGCCCATACCTCTTGCTAAGTTTGCAGAGTTGCAAAACCCTGTATCTTATTTTCCCCCTTACAGTTTCAAAAGGCAGTGACATCAGCTCCTAAGGGTCTCACTTATATCCATTCAATTCTAGGTGGGTCTTCCCAAATCTAAAAGCCCCAATCTCCCCAGCCTCTGAAGCCCCAGGATGGGCCCTATCCTCCAATTGTACCCTGGATCAGGACCTCAAGATTCTGCCTACCTCTACTTGCCAAGTCCTGACCTTCATCATAGGAAATTCCCCAACACCTTTTCCAGACCATTTATCATTTACTCTGATGTGGGCTGAGATCAGGCACTGAGGAGTAGTGAAGAAAGGGACCCTCAGACTCTGAAATCTGGCATTTCTCACTATTTAAAACTGGTTAAACATCAATTTAAAAACCTGTAGTTTTAGCATCAGTCAAACGTGAACTGCAGATAGTTGTTACCAACTCTGTGTACGGGATCTGTAATATTCTGTACTGGGCATCAGTTTTGTGCCTAATTGGTTTTATTAAGTACTCATATTATTCTTAGAACTATAACATCATTAACTACCTATAGCAGTCCTCCATCGTACCACATCCCCCACCACATGTTCTCATTCCAGAAGGACAGGGAGACCTCTCCCACATTGACCAATGATGACAAGATTGACAATGAGGAACAAAGGGCCTGCTCACTGGGGACTCTGACATTCCAGAGGAATCCCCCAAATTTGCACATGCTCCTTAATCACTACAACATCACAACCTAAAACACACCTCCATCTGAATTTGGCTATGCCCACCTTTCAGGGTTTTCAGGAAAGGTGAAGATTTCTTTGGAATGGGAGATGACAAGCTCCCTGGCCCTAATAAATATGCCAACCCTAATCGACAGAGCCGGGAAGCTGTTATTCTACAGTTATGGCTGCTACTCCATACATGAAGCTAACCCTGTACAACAGAGCTGCTACTCTATATAATCAGCTGCAAAGAGGCTACTCTACTAGCTCTTAGACTTGTCCATCAGCCTAAGGCTATCTGATTAGCCTCCAGACTATTCCACCAGTTATTATGCAAACACAAACTATTTTTTCTTCTTCAAATAAAATTCTTTTCTTACAAATTGAATGGAATTTGAGTCTCCTATTCTTCAGCTGAAATTCTTCTACAAACGTGGGTGTGTTTCTCCCACAAGAAGTCCTTTCTACTCAGTCACTGGCCTAGAGATACTGGCCTCCTGGATGATTCTTGGTCAAGACCCCCCATCTTGTAAACCTGCCTTTTCCTTAGTTGTCTCCACAGCTTGGAATATGTCCTCCATGCTCACCTTGACTACTTGGAGTCAAGTCTTCTCAGGTAGCATCTCACTTTGTGAAAAGTTTCTCTTGGTCCCTAAAACTCTTAGAGCTTTCCTTCTGAGAGTTCTAGATCCTGTTCTTCCTCAGGCTTTCAATTCTGCCCCAAGGCTTGAATTCTACCTGGGCCACTACCCATGCTCATCTGTGGGGCTCCATTTTCCCCATCTCTCAACACTTGGCTCTTTCCCTCCTTCATGTCCAGGACTCAGACCCTCTCACTGAGAAGGTAGATATCCATAAACCCTGGGCAGCAGACTAATCTGAAAGTAGAGGTCCCTATCATTTGATGTGCTGACAGCAAATGTCTCTTGAGAAAAGATTCTGTAGCGTACCATTTATAATGATGAATCTAGATTCAATGGAACTGTGTTAAAATAAATCATCATGTAGTAGCACTACAATTCACATCTGTTTTCCTATTAGGATAATAGGATAATAGGATAATATCTGTGAGTGTGACACCCCCTAACCCTTTTATGATTATAATAGTATTAGCCTTTAGGATTATTTTTATAACATAATCATTAGCTTTTATTTCAGTCAAATAATATGGTTTCCTTTATAAAAATTATACACATTAGCCAAGAAAATTACAGTTTGGGGTACTATAAAATCTTTTTTACAGCCTGACTTTAAGTCTATAACACAAGAGATTCTATAAACCATACCACACCCTTTTGGGGTATATAACAAGATGGTCAGACAAAAAAAAAAGGATGGTCTTGTTTATATACCAAGACAAGTTACACAGGAAGTGGAGGGCTACTCTTATTTTCACATATCAGTTAACTAAAACTGATGACTCCTACTATTCCACCAATCACCAGAGAAAACACCAAGACCATGACTGAGTACTACAAAGTTACCACCCATAGTGATCTTTTTTACACTTACCAGATTAATCAACACTTACATCATTAAGATGCCCATATGAACAATTTTGCATTCATTTTATTTTCATTCTATTTTCTGTCACCATGTCATCAGATTTCATGGCATAAAAAAGGCTATCTTCTAAGGCTCAGGGTCTCTGCTCTTGATATTGATCAAGGTCCAGCTTTATTGGGAGTGTGGCCTCCTCCCAACAAACCTATTTAGTTTGGAGTTTTGTGCTGGTGTGTTAAATTTTTGCCACACATATCACACAGACCTTATTGCAAACTAGGCTTAAGATCTGATATTAACATGATGGGTTTAGGAATAGTAGAAATAAGTGTAATTGTTTCAGTTATGGTACACTGGCATCTGAATGCAATTAGTCCAGAGTGCCAAGCTCTTAGATGCTTGGTGATTTTCTAAGTAAGATAATTATTTTGATAATGCATCCAACTGAATAGAAGTCATTGGAATATCATTAATTTATTTCATATTTGAAATCCACAACATCATTTATTTTTAATTTTTGTTTTATATGAATTTTTAGGGAAACCATATATGAGGAAATGATGCTAATTACAAATAATTTCTATAGAACAAAGACATTATTTCCTTCCTAAATTAACTCTTTTAGATTTATATGCCATGAAATGATAAATTAAGGCATTCAAGAATAGGGTTAGAATTTTTTAAAACAAGTACTTAATTGGACAGATTGTTTTAAAGCAAATGATAAATTATTTCCACTTTTAATTTTGGTTGCATTAATTTTGTTGGAACAATTTTGAATTTAATTTAATAAAAATTATGTATTTTACAGCTCATACTATTAACTATTTCTTATTTGGTCATAAGTTTTTCCTTTATCAATAAACTGATCTTAAAAGTAAACTATTCTAAGTTCTCTTAATTTTCTCATGGCATGACACTTTTGGTCTAAATCATATGGCCCTAATCTTAGGAGAGCTTATGATATACTAGAGTGAATTGTTTGATTTTGAGCAAGGTGACAGCTCAGTGTGAATGTCTGTGGTTTCTATGACATATAGTATAAGAGGGAAAATTATGAGACAGGCCCTAAATCAATTTCATTTAATCTAAGGTAGTAGAGGAAAGATGGGAAAATAGGAGAGATATACTTTCCTCACTACTCCATTTACCTTGATATTCTGTGACCACCATTAGGGGCCACCAGCCATGCTGACAGGGAAGTCCAACCAGCAACAAAAATAAGAGAAGAGCTTAGATATCAGCTCTTGCCTCAGTTTATGAAACCTTTTCTCCATCCACTAAATCTGGCAAATCTCATCTCAGGAGCCAAAAGTAGCTTTCCATTTAGCTGAAATGCCCAGGGGGAGCAGTCCAGGGGATACCACCCTGCCCTCCCATCTTGTGATCTCTTGACTCTATTGCTGTCTATTTATCCTCACTCAATGGATTCTATCACACAATCCTCACCTCTGAGTCAAGTTCAGGCTAATGCCAGGTATTTGCCTCCAGGAGGGTGGGAGGGTAAATTTCCTTCACATAATAGCAAAACTAGAGCTGCATGTGAACACCTTTCCACATAGCTTGTATTCTTAAGGTTTCTCCCAATGTGCATTCTCTGATGTACAGCAAGAAGGGAGCTCAGTGTAAAAGCCTTTCCACATTATTTGCATTCATAGTTTCGCCCCAGTGTGGATTCTCTGATGTACAGCAAGAGCAGAGCTCTGACGGAATGTCTTTCCACATTGCTTGCATATATAAGGTTTCTCCCCAGTGTGAATTCTCTGGTGTACAGCAAGAGAGGAACTCTGACTGAATGTCTTTTCACATTCCTTACATTCATAAGGTTTCTCTCCAGTGTGGATTCTCTGATGTAGAGAAAGAGCAGAAAGAAGTCTGAAAGTCTTTCCACATTGCTTACATTCATGAGATTTCTCCCCAGTGTGGATTCTCTGATGTACAGCAAGATGGGACCTCTGGCTGAATGTCTTTCCACACTGTTTGCATTCATAAGGTTTCTCACCAGTATGTGTTCTCTGATGTTCAGCAAGACTGGACCTCCGACTGAATGTCTTTCCACACTGTTTACATTCAAATGGTTTCTCCCCAGTGTGGACTCTCTGATGTACAACAAGTTTGGACCTTTCTTTGAATGTTTTTCCACATTGCTTACATTCATAAGGTTTCTCCCCAGTGTGGACTCTTTGATGTACAGCAAGTTTTGAGCTCCGACTGAATGTCTTTCCACATTGCTTGCATTCATAAGGTTTCTCCCCAGTGTGGATTCTCTGATGTTCAACAAGACTGGATTTCAGTCTGAAAGTCTTTCCACATTGTTTGCATTTGTAAGGTTTCTCCCCAGTGTGGATTCTCTGATGTAAAGCAAGATTGGAGTTCGTTGTTAATGCCTTTCCACATTGTTTGCATTCATAAAGTTTCTCCACAGTGTGGATTCTCTGATGTACTGCAAGACAGGAGCTCTGACGGAATGTCTTTCCACATTGTTTGCATTCATAAGGTTTCTCCCCAGTGTGGATTCTCTGATGCACAACAAGTCTGGACCTTTCTTTATATGTCTTTCCACATTGCCTGCATTCATAAGGTTTCTCTCCTGTGTGAACTCTCTGATGTACAACAAGATTGTCGCTCTGACTAAATTTCTTTCCACAATGCTTGCATTCATAAGGTTTCTCCCCAGTGTGGACTCTCTGATGTACAGCAAGTTTTGACCTTTCTTTGAATGTCCTTCCACATTGCTTGCACTCATAAGGTTTCTCACCAGTGTGGGTTCTCTGATGTACAGCAAGACTCGAGCTCCAACTGAATGTCTTTCCACATTGCTTACATTCATAAGGTTTCTCCCCAGTATGAATTCTCTGATGTACAGCAAGAGAGGAACTCCGACAGAATGTCTTTTCACATTCCTTACATTCATAAGGTTTCTCACCAGAGTGGATTCTCTGATGTCTAGCAAGATTGGCCATGTGCATAAAAGTCTTGCCGCACTTTCCACACTGATTACTTTCTCTAGATTTTATCTTACTGTGCATTTTTTGATGTTTAATATGAGATGAATTTTGAGGTGCAACACAGAATTCTCTGAAAGCAAAGTTATCAGGACCATCACTCATGAATCTCTGGATGCCCATTTCTTCCACAGGAAGGCTCACCTCTGTTGCCTTCGCCTTCATTTCAGGTCTGATCTCTCCTTCTAAAAGAAACAAACAGTAAAACATACGTATAGAGCAACATATACACATACATAACTATCTCCTTTCCTCAACTGTCAGAACATTAACTGCTTTATATCCTATTTCCTAAGGGAAGACAAAAAAATCTTCCAATTTAAATGGGTACAATTCATCCTTTGAAAAATGCCACTACTTCAAAGTTAAAGAACAATTTAAATAACAAAAAGCCTCCCATATGATCTCACTGGCTCTTCATAACAAATCTGGGATTTTGGACGGGCTAGTTTTATTACATTCCTAACTCAGACCATAACCTCAGAAAGGCTGAGTCAGTGACTTGACCTGAAATCCTGGCAGCTGAGACCAAATCTTGTGAATGGGCATTCTTGATCCACAGTACTAGACAAATTCACTTTCAATCTTTTTGCTTTCATTTTCATCACATATACATTCAATCCTCTTTTCATAGGTATGACAGCCTTGGGTGCATGTAGATTCAAAATTCCTATAATTTCAACATCTAGGTTCTCTGTAATCATTATGTAATTCCCTTTGTGATTACTTTTGACCTCATTTTTTATTCTAGTATCTGAGATCAGATGAAGAAATCCAGAACTCTTTTTTGCATTTATCAAAGACAAAAGATTTTGTTCTCTTGCATACTCCTTGAAAGCAGCCATTACTTTTCTTTAAGTACCACTTTTCACTAAAATAAAATCTTTCTACTAAATATAATTTAAACAAAAACATGGCATTATCTATGTTTAAAAATATGTCTCATACGGGAAGTTGAATCCATGATCCTTTTATAAAGAAATGGGCAAGAAAGCTCATACAATTCTCTTCCTGCTTCCGGATTTTATTTTCATTTTACTCTGTCTCCTTGAGAGCAGATCTGTAGGTTAAAGGATGTTACACAAATCTTATTCTGCCCCTTTAAAAGCAGAAGTCTTTTCAATTCACCCTGCCTCTGTAAGAGACCAACTATAAAAGGACAGTTTTCAATAGGAAAAGTTCCATGTTCTCTAGAGTTTTAGGTCAGTTTCTTCCTGCCAAGAGGATCTGGCCGTTTACTGTTGAGAGTTAAAATGAGACATTAAACTTGAGAAGGAATCTGTATCTGAGGGGTGAGTCCTTGTCAAAATTGTGAGCTGCAGCTGCACTGTCTGTGTCACTGTGACAAGCAGTTTCACCATCTTTGAGTTGAGGAAGAAGGAAGACTTTAAGGAGGTGTTAAAGATCTACATTCATCTATTAGATTAGGTAGTTAGAGTAGAAAATTTAATATTAGCTAGTCAGAGTAGGCTTAGGTAGGTCTGCCTGTCAGGCAAGAAGTTTCTAGATTTAGGGTTTGTTAGAGACTTAGTATAGGATTTCTATTATAACCTTAGCCATAAGGAATAAGTTGTTTACCCTATTTCCTACCTCCTGTTTTACCTAACCCAACTCTCCTCTAAATAAATAAGGGTAGTATCAAACTGCTTCAGGCTATCTATCCAAAGCCTACAAAACATTTTAATCCCTGACAGCTTTGTATTTATCAATCATTTATTAATACCTATTACCAATATTTACTTATTTATAGTTATAAAACACCTTATATAGATACTGGCATTTTCAAGATATTCTTCTTAACAATTCCAATACAGGTGGTGGTGCATTCTCATTTTACCTCAGAAACTTGCTAGAACTTTTAACCATGGGCAAGTCACAGGAGCTCAGTTGGTCTCAGGCTCCTCCACTATAACATGGGACATAATAATATCAAGTGACTCCTAGGTACCTATGAGGATCTAAAGAGATATTTATAGTGTATGACACATACTAGAGGCCATAAGTAAATGATGGCTTTTATTTTTATCTTAGAATTTGGATTATTTCCTCCTTTGGTTGCGTTTCTCCTTAAACTGTCATTCTCTTCACTCCTCTAGTTCTTGATTTCCCTGTTGAATTAAATGCATTTCCATTCCCCAACACTCCTTTCTCCCTGGATCATCTCAGAGTGAGAATTAGAATGATTTGGTTCTTTCTTTTTCTTTTTGAGTTTGGAAATTTTATTTAATTAATTAATTTAGAATATTTTTACATGGTTACAAGATTCATGTTCTTTCCCTCCCCTCTCCAGACACCCTACCATAGCCGATGCACATTTCCACTGGGTTTTACATGTGTCATTGATCAAGACCTATTTCTATGTTATTTATATTTGAACTTGGGTGCTCCTTTAGAGTCAATATCCCCAGTCATAATCCCATGTGATCAAGAAGTTGTTTTTCTTCTATGTTTCTACTCCCATGTGATCAAGAAGTTGTTTTTCTTCTGTGTTTCTACTCCCAGAGTTCTTCCTCTGAATGTGGATACTGTTCTTTCTCATAACTCCCTAAGAGTTGTCCTGGATCACTGCATTGCTGCTAGTACAGGAGTCCATTACTTTTGATTTTACCACAGTGTATCAGTCTCTGTGTACAATGTTCTTTCGGCTCTGCTCCTTTCACTGTGCATCAGTTCCTGGAGGTTCTTCCAGTTCACATGGAATTCCTCAAGTTTATTATTCCTTTGAGCACAGTAGTATTCCATCATCAGCATATACTACAATTTTTTCAGACATTCCCCAATTGAAAGGCATACTCTCATTTTCCAGTATTTTGTCACTACAAAGAGGGTGGTTATGAATATTTTTGTATAAGTTTTTTTCCCTATTATCTCTTTGGGCATAAACCTAGGAGTGGTATGGCTGGATCAAAGGACAGGCAGTCTTTTAGCACCCTTTTGGCATAGTTCCAAATTGCCATTCAGAATGGCTGGATCAATTCACAACTCCACCAGCAATGCATTAATGTCCCAATTTTACTGCATCCCCTCCAATATTTATTACTTTCCTTTGCTGTCATGTTGGCCAATCTGCTAGGTGTGAGGTGGTACCTCAGATTTGTTTTGATTTGCATCTCTTAATTATAAGAGATTTAGAACACTTTTCATATGCTTATTGATAGTTTTGATTTCTTTATTGCCTATTCATGACCCTTGCCCATTGATCAATTGGGGAATGGCTTGATTTTTTGGACAATTGATTTAGCTCTTTATAAATCTGAGTAAGCAGATTTTTGTCAGAGGTTTTTGTTATAAAGATTTTTTCACAATTTGTTGCTTCCCTTTAATTTTGTTGCATTGGTTTTGTTTGTACAAAACCCTTTTAATTTAATGTAATCAAAATTACTTGTTTTACATTTTGTAATTTTTTCTAACTCTTCCTTGATCTAAAAATCTTTCCTTCCCCCAAGATCTGAAAGGTATACTATTCTGTATTCGCCTAATTTACTTATAGTTTCCTTCTTTATATTCATGTCATTCCCCCATTCTGAGTTTATCTTGGTGTAGGGTGTGAGATGTTGATCTAAACCTAATATCTCCCATAGTGTTTTCCAATTTTCCCATTTTTATTATGTTAACTCATCCTACCCATAAGCAATTGAGGTTTTTCCAATTGTTTAGATGTAGTTTTAATTGTATGGAAAGTGTTTTGTAGTTGTTTTCATATAATACCCATGTTTGTCTCGGCAGAAAGATTCCTAAGTATTTTATATTGTCTATGGTGATTTTAAATGGAATTTCTCTTTCTCACTCTTGCTGCTGAGATGTGTTGGAAATATATAGAAATGCTGATGATTTATGTGGGTTTAATTTGTATCCTGCAACTTTGTTAAAGTTGTTGATTATTTCCACTAGCTTTTTAGTTGATTCTCTGGGATTCTTTAAGTGGACCATCATATCATCTGCAAAGAGAGATAGATCCTCATTCCCTATTTTAATACCTTCAATTTCTTTTTCTTCTCTAATTGCTACTGCTGGTATTTCCAGTACCATGTTAAATAATAGGTGATAATGGGCATCCGTTTTACTCCTGATCTTATTGGGAAGGCGTCTAATTTATGCAGATTGTGGATAATGCTTGCTGATGGTTTTAAATATATACTGCTTATTTTTAGAAAAGGCCCTTCTATTGCTATGCTTTCTAGTGTTTTCAATAGGAATGACTATCATATTTTGTCAAAGGCTTTTTCTGCATCTATTGAGATAATCATGTGATTTTTGTTGGTTTGCTTGTTGATATGGTCAATTATGCGGATGGTTTTCCTAATATTGAACCATCCATGCATTCCTGGAATAAATCCCATCTAATCATAATGAATAACCCTCGTGATCACTTAACTGGAGTCTTTTTGCTAGTATTCTATTTAAGATTTTTGCATCTATGCTCATTAAGGAGATTGGTCTGTAGTTTTCTTTCTCTGTTTTTGACCTACCTGGCTTTGGAATCAGTACCATATTTCTGTCACAAAAGGAATTTGGTAGAACTCCTTCTTTGCTTATTATGTCAAATAGTTTGTATGGTATTGGGATTAGTTGTTGTTTGAATGTTTGATAGAATTCACTTGTGAATCCATCAAGCCTTAGGGGTTTTTTCTTAGGGAGTTCTTTGATGTTCAATTTCTTTTTCTGATATGGGATTATTTAAGTATTCTATTTCGTCTTCTGTTAATCTAGGTAATTTATATTTTTGTAAATTTTCATCCATATCACCTAGATTGCCATATTTATTGCCATGTAAATGGGCAAAAGAGTTTTTAATGATTGCCTTAATTTCCTCTTCATTAGAGGTGAGGTCTCCCTTTTCATCTTTGATACTATTAATTTAGTTTTCTTCTTTCCTTTTTTTATTAGATTAACCAGTGCTTTATCTATTTTATTTGTTTTTTCAAAGTACCAGCTTCTGGTCTGATTTATTAATTCAATAGTTCATTTCCTTTCAATTGTATTAATTTATCCTTTAATTTTCAGGATTTCTAATTTAGTTTTCATCTGGTGATTTTTAATTTGTTCGCTTTCTAGTTTTTTTTTTAATTTTTATGCCCAATTATTTGACCTCTGCCCTCTCTAATTTATTGATAAAGGCACTCAAGGATTTAAATTTCCCAAAGTACTGCTTTGGCTACATCTGATAGATTGTTGCTTCTTTCTAAACCACCTCCATATGTGGGTTCTAGATTGTGAGTTCCAGGACAGCCCAGACTGGTAATTCCCTTCCTTTGTATGCTCAGGGCTTAGCACGGTTCCTAGAACATATTTATCATTTAATATTTGTTTACTAATTGGGCCCAGGGCTTATGTCAGGCCCAAACTCTACCAAGATCCTTGCATTCTGGTAGTTTCTCTCCTAAAGGGCAAATGGATACTCTGATCTCAGCCATTTCTGTCTCTCTCTTGCCCTTATTTCTCAGCACTCAATAGTAACTCCATTGAAACTAGAGCAAATCCAATCCAGAAGATCCCAGAGGTATCTCTCTAGGCTCTCATCTCCCTAAAGTGAGGTGCTGTGGTCAACTGATTGTCCAAAAACAGGATAATCACTGAGCCACAGAGACCAGGATAGGGCCTAGAGCTGATGATTAAGGGAAAGGTTAGCATTGGATTGCTTCCAAGTAAGGCAGCAGTCTTGACTCCGGCACATGGGCTGCATGTCAATGGAGACAAGGAAAATCAGGAAACCAGCTGCCTAGCTGCACTCTACATTTAGACTCCCTGATTTCAGCTGGGTCCTCACCATGGCAAGGCAATCCTGTGACATCTCCTTCAAATATTCCCTTTGTCACCCACCACAGCAGTATTCCAAATATTTCCCTCTTCTCTCCAAATCCCTCCTATGGCTTCCTTACACCCCTGCCTCACTTTCTGAGCTAGAACTTGACCAAATATTTCACTGAACAAAAGTTGGACCTCTCTATACAGCTCTCTGATCCTCCACATCTCACCCAGCTCAGCTGCCTCCTTTTCCTTTTTGGCCTCAGGATCTGAGGAAAAGATAATTTTTCTCCTAGATAAAGAAAATATCTTTCCATGGGCAAAGAAGTCCATCCCATACCTCATTTAAGCCCATCTATTCCTCCCTGCAGGGCCCCCATTGTTCTTTCATCTTCAGCCTTTCCCACACTAATGACCTAATGACTCTTAGTTTGGGAACAAATAAACCATTTCTCCCCAGTGCTCCAAACACTCTCACTTGACCTATTCGTCCCCATGAGTTACTGACCCATATCTGTCTTCAGGTTCAGGGCGAAACTGCTAGAGACTGCCATTTGCAGTGAGTTGTGCTGGTGCCTTTCCCTTGTTTTCCTTGTAATACTTTCCTCCAGAATCCTCAGTCTGGCTCTGCTGAAGCCCTAGGCCACTCCCCCCATTAGACCTCTCTAGAGCACCTTCAATTCAGGGCCTTCCCTCTCTTAATTGGCTGCCCTGGAGCTGGGATCTAGAGGGCTTCTACAGAGCTGTCAGCATGCTGCTATCTGCTCCAACAGAGGGTGAGCTCCAGGAGGGCAGGGGATGTCCACTGCAGCCCTTTATGTTCCCTGTAACTTAGCCTAGGACTTGGCACAGAGTAAATATTCATACATATTTCTGGATACTAAAGAGCTCAGAATGGATAAGCTGAGCCCTTCTGGCACCTGCAGGAGACTTCCAGCCCCTTCAGTCCCAAAAATACTGACCTCATAGAGCAGGGGTTGGCAACGTATGGCTCTCGAGCCCTATCTGGCTCTTTTGAGGGCCAGATATGGTTCTTTCTACAGGAGCCATAAAGTCTATTTTTTTTTTTCAGGCGTTGTTACAGGAGCGCGCACTGTTACAGGAGCGCGCACTGTGAGCACTGTACGGCTCTCACGAAATTACATTTTTAAAAATGTGGTGTTTATGGCTCTCACAGCCAAAAGGTTGCCGACCACTGTCATAGAGGCTTACAGACTGATCCCCTGAAGGGAGCTGATAGGAAATGGAGTCCAACAGCCTCATCTTACAAATGGGGAAAATGAGGTTCAGGGTTTCAGTGACTTGCCCAGGGAACCCCTGGTAAAACCTCAGAAAAAGAATTCCAAGTCAGGTCCTCCTGACCCCAAATCTAGCCCTGGCTTCACCAGAGCACACAGAAACCTCTGGTCACCTCAGCTCTCCCACACCTCTTTTTCTCTCCCTCACCTGGGCAGCAGCTCCTCAGACTTTCTTGCTCCAGCATCCACAGGGCTTCCTTCTGCTCCAAATAAGAGATCACATCTTCTGAGGAACCAGGAAGCCCTGAGGAAGGGAAAATCAGTTAGTGAGGAGGATAGAGAGAAGCTCATCACTAAGTTCTCTTTAGGGAAATATTGGGGAGACTAGTGACTCCATTCAGACACTCTGTCCACGGGGTTCCCACAGAAGTCTGCCCTCAGCCCTCAGTGTCTATAATGCAGGAGCCCAGGGTAGGATATGCATGCTATCCTGCTGAAGTACCTCAAATGAGCAATAGTCTCCCTTCCCCAATCCTGTTCTGGTCCATTCTGGCAAAAATTTCTAAACTCCCACAAGGGGTCTGAGGGTCAGCATTCTGGGTCAGTCACCAGACACAGAGATCTCAAGGAATCCGCTTTTGTTCCATCACCCTACCTACTCCTCCCTCCCTGACACCTCTCTGAGTCTTGTGGACTCTTCTCTTGGGGAGTCTCTGCCTCTTCTCCTGGAGAGCTTAACAATCCTTTTTGGGCCCAATTCTGTCTTTCAGCTAGTCCACTCATCCTGAAAATCAGAGGAGAGCAAGCATGACCTGCAGGAGGCTTATGGGGAGTCCTGGAGGATAATCTCCACAGCATTTAGTGTGGGGATGGGAAGAGGAGAAAAGGTCGGGGAATCAATTTGGAACCAGAACATTAGGTTCTAGGACATTTTCTTCAAAGAAGGCTGGACTCAGTCCATAGTTTTCCATTATCTGGAAACGAGAAGCAGCTAGAAGGGGAAAGGCAGGGACCTGGGATTAGAGGCAGGAAGGTCTCAGGATACATTTTGCCACAAAAAGATCCTATGTGGGTACCTCCAAACAAGCCACTTAATTGAATCTATTTCCTCATCTGTAAAATGGGGATATTGGTGTCAATGAATTAGGAAGACTAAAGTAAAGAAGTGCCATATTATTACAGAGAAAACCCTAAGAAGAGCCCAGCGCAAAGAGCAGGTCACTATAAAAACTTCGTCCCTTCTTCCCTCCCTTCCTCACTGGCTCTGCTGGAGCCTTAGGGCAATAGGAAGAAAGACTAAGAACAAACCATCTCTCCTGGAGACAAGGAGGAGCTCTGAGCTAAAGGTTTAAGCTGATTAAAGAGAAAAAGATCCCTAATAGTAGATCCACTCCAGACAGGAAAAAGGTGGGAGAAAAACCCTCCTGACCAGTTCTCCCAGATGTGTTTGGGAGACACAATTCCAGGCCAGGGATGGAATCAGCTCTGAAATTACTTCCACATCTGAGATTCTCCAACACACATTTTACCTCTGTCTTCAGGAGCACCAAAGGGAACCCCCAAGGTCCCATTCTGTAGCAATCCAGGTATACATTAATTTTGATATTATTTTAAGAGTGCTCAAAAACTGACTCACATGATTGATTTCTGTAACCTTGAGTTAAATTGAACCTCAACCTTGCCAAATTCCTAGCCCTTCCCTAAGGCTACACTCCCTAAAACTGGTCTGTTATCTCAGTATCCTTATTTTAACTAAAACAATCAATTAACATAATTTCAAACAACCTTAGATGCCTTAGGCCATATTGAATTCCAGATCTGGGTATTGTCTTATAATCCCACAGTTTGTATCTCATGATGAATACCTCATAATGTTAATGTATCAGACCACTTGGCTCTCCCCTTCCCCCTATACTATTGTAAACCCAAAAAAAGTACCTATATGGCAGCTAAGGGTTAAGCACTGAACCATCTAAGCTCTTGACCATCAGAGTGCCTAACATGGAAGCTCTTTTCCACCAGAGCTTACTCGCTGTCTGACTACCTTATGCCAGAACTTTCTTTGTCTGTGTGTCTTTATTCTCACCTTATGTTCTCTTTCCCTTAGTCCTTAACCAGTAACCCATTTTCACTCATTCCTTGGTTCCCCTTTCTGAGTGTCCTACCCACTAGGAATCTTCGTGGAGCTGCTGGACGGCTTCACATTCCACAATGCAAAGTACTTTTATAGGACAACCAGGCAGCTGGAGTGCCCTGGCTCTGGGACTCCGCATACCAGCCTTTGTCCCTTCTTCATGACTAAAAACCACTCACAACCCTGTGTCCTGCTGAGGACCATGTTCCCTTGGATGGCAGACTCGGGCAGCAGGGAGAGGGCTCCTTACCCACACAGAGCAGGTTCTGGGCATTCTCCAGCATCACCTCCTTGCACAGCTTCTTCTGGGGAGGGGACAAGAGGCGCCACTCCTCCTGCGTGAAGTCCACAGCCACATCCTTGAATGTCACCACCTCCTAGAGCAACCCAAGTCAGAGGACAGAGGGCTGAAAGCCACATCAGAATGAAGAGCTCACCTCTGGTCAGTTACAGGAGGAAACTGACCCATAGAGAAGGGAGGGGCCCAAAGGTCCCACCCTTTGTCAGTGTCAGAGCCAGCACCAGAAGCTGAATCTTTAAGAACCCAATGGAAGTTTGAGCAAAGCAGCTCTAGGATGCTCCAGAAGGACTCTAAGGAGTTTCTATTGAAGGAAAATATCTAGGGGACCTCCATTGCAGCATTGATCCCAAGGGTCCAGAGCTGGGATGAAGGTGTCACAGAGTCACGTGTCTGTTGCCCTGTTGCTGTGTCCCAGTGCAATCAGCATCAGAGTGAGTCATCAACCTGCAAGAGCCACAGAGGGAGGAGCTGGGAACGTAAAAGGGAGGCGAGGAAAGGGGAAGGGGCTTTTGTACCTTCTCCTCAGAACTAACTGGCTCTCTGGGCTGGGGGTTTCTCTCTGAGCTTTCCTGATCTCTTCCTCTCTAGCAAGCCCAGCCTGAGCAAGCTGAATCAAGAATGAGAACTAGAAAGGCTGAGACCTCACTCTCTCTTTCTGCCTCTCTCGAATTCTCTCTACTTACTAATATATACTCATCAATCTGGTAATAAGCCCCAAGATCAATTTTTACTTATAAAACTATGGAAGGCATGAGAAAGGAGAGAATGTGTTCCAGAGAGCTCGAGAATTCAGGATGCAGCCCAGGGTGACCTCTCCTCCGAGAAGGCTCAGTTGATCTTGTAGCATTTACTTATTGATCCTATTTACCAGTAACTGCCTTTGTCTGGTAACTGCCCAAGTCCTGGTTCTCTGTCTCCTGACTCAGCTCAACATTCAGCCAGCCTGTAAGAGGTCAAGTGCAAAATCCAGCTTTTGGGCACTTCATCACCGTTCAAGCCACATTTCAAGGCACTAGCTGACCTTGGAAGATTCAGGTGAGCCCCAGGGAGTCAGGTCTAGTCTTTGTACATCCCTGACCCAGAGATGTCTGGGTTGCCTCCCAAAGTCAGGACCCTGACCTTGCACTTGACTCACAAAAGAATCTCTTCTTGGTCTGAGGAGAGGAGGGCTGGGGCATTGCTTGCCCCTTATTATTGATAATTCCAACCAATCACAGTGTCCCTGATTATCCCAGCTCTATTACCAATGGTGACCCTCCATCCTATGATAGATATCACTAACTGTCTGCTCTTTATTCTGTGTTCCCCCAAACTGATCAAAGAGATCTATCCTTCTGTTTAAAGTTTGGAGCATTAACAGAGACAAGCCCCTGACCCCTTTTATTGACAGGTAGCATTCCTCTGTTTGTCTTCCTTCAAGAGCTGCCTCAGTTTACCCATTGGTTAAATTTCATTCCCAACACCTGCAAAGGTGAGGTTCACAATGTTGGACAGAAAAGTAGATGTTCACTAATGAAGAAGTATCTGCAGTATTTTTAGGAAGAGACCCCGAAGGGAAGAGACCATTTGCTTCTTGAATACCCCGAGCAGCAGAAATGCAGGAAGAATGTATAAATGAAGACAAAGGTAGCAGCAAAAGAACATCAGAGAGCAGAAAGAGGTTTCTTTTAAAAACCACAGACAAGGACACAGGGAGAAAGGAGGAAACCCAGGAGGGCTAAAGTTGAAGGCAAAGACAGAAGGGATCATGGGAAGAATCTTGTGGTGTCCCATCTGCTCCAGGAGGACTGTAATAAGGAATAAGTCAAGGTAGATAAGTGTAAAATTTAGAAAATGTGTAAATGGAATTAGCTCGAGCCCATTAACAGTCAAAAATCCACTCAACCTAGGCGTGCTAATGATGTCACTCTCACCTCCCTTAGTGGGGAGGGGAGAGGAGTTACCCACACTTGACAATAAGTAACAAATCAAGAATAAGGGACTGCCCTTTGGGCAGTCCAAATCAATGTAGAGACTGCCATTTGTCCATTTGAATTAGAGGTGGACCACAGGAAGTGATGAAAGACACTATCTCTTTAAGTAAGTGAGTGAACTTCCTGTGGGGGCAGTTGCCATCTCGAACTGGAAGAAGCATCTCCTGAGACCACAGACAGCTTACACTCTATATTGTCACGTGGGTAAGTTAGGCTGACTTCCTTGGCCTAGCTGGGCCAATTCTAAACTCTGCCTATCTGGCTGTTGGGCCTTGTGGCTTACAGCTTCATTTATTAAGCTTTATAACCTTCTTCTCTCTCCGTCCAGGCCTTTGGCCTGGACTAGCCTCTTCCTTTTTCTCTTTATTCCTACTTTTTACCTACCAGACTGTAAATAAACTTGCCTCAACCCGATGCTGACTTGGGTCTGATTTAATTACGGAATCAACCTAAATTGTTGATTCCTGGCAGCCACACATTTTAATATATATATCTATAAAATTCCCTAAATTTTCCCTCTTACAAAAAGTACATTGGAAAATGCAAGTTTGAGTTGAACATTCTAAGGACTTTTGGAATGTGGCATAAAGGACACAGAGCTTTTGAACTCTAGGGCAGTTGGGAGGTTTGCCACTGCAAGAGGACCTTGTGCCCTGATCTCACTGGAGAAACCCCACTTGGACTGCTTTTTGAAGAACTACAAATAGGTCTGGATCAGCAACTTTGGAGGGCGGACCTCCAGGTCTGTGACAGCCTATTGGAGGGACCCAGTGTGGTTTGTGGACCGTACCAACATCCTGGACCCTGGGACAGCTGAGAACATTGTTGGAGCAAGTAGTGAGATCCTCCAAACCTGTCAAGCTTGTATTTAGCCTAGTTTAGTGTAGTGTAGGGGCAGCTGAGTGGCTCAGTGGATTGAGAGCCAGGCCTAGAGACTGGAGGTCCTAGGTTCAAGTCCGGCCTCGGACACTTCCAGCTGTGTGACCTTGGGCAAGTCACTTGACCCCTACTGCCCACCCTTACCACTCCTGGGCCAAGGAAGGTCCCTAGCCCGGATGAAAAAAAAAAAAGGAGGAGGGTTGGGTGTGGGGCTAGCAACCCCACCCTGTAAAAACTACATCTGCTAAAGAAACTGCAACCTAAAGTAGGGGCAGCTGGACTAGCTCAGTGGATTGAGAGCCAGGCCTAGAGACGAAAGGTCCTAGGTTCAAATCCGGGCTCAGACACTTCCTAGCTGGGTGACCCTGAGCGACCCATTGCCTACTGGTTGTGGCCCTATGCTCCTAGAATGGAGTCTCAGGATTAAAAAAAAAAAAAAAAAAAAAAAAAAAAAGTGTAGTGTAAGCTTTGTCTTCCCTGCCCTGATTTCCTAAACCACCTAAACCCCTGTATCTTTCCTCCTGTAACTGTTAAGAGTAGTTGGCCCCATTCCCACTTGCCCTACCTTATTTTATTATTAAAATCCTTTTGGGGCAGCTGGGTAGCTCAGTGGAGTGAGAGTCAGGCCTCGAGACAGGAGGTCCTAGGTTCAAATCCGGCCTCAGCCACTTCCCAGCTGTGTGACCCTGGGCAAGTCACTTGACCCCCATTGCCCACCCTTACCAATCTTCCACCTATGAGACAATACACCGAAGTACAAGGGTTTAAAAAAAAAATACTAAAAAAAAAAAAAATCCTTTTATGTTACTTCCTAATGTCTCATTATAACCTCAAAGAACTCACAAATAGTTAAATAGTTTCCCTGGCTAAGCTAAGTGTTTAACTGCCATATCAAGTATTCCAGACTTCCCCATGCCCCTATTTTAGTTGGTACAACTCAGATGGGTGGAGAGAGCTTAGGAAGCTATACCTTGGGCAGCCAGCACAGACTGGAATTGGTAAGTGTCTAAACATTCCATCTGACCCTATCTGTGATTGGTTGAGGCTTCAATATTCTAAGCCAAGCAGTAAAGGCTACTCCCACCCATTCACAGAATCTCTTTGGAGTATTTTCACTGCTCCAGAGCCATTTTTAAAGCTGCAGGGAAGGGAGTTCAATTTTTTCTGTCATTTTATTTCCTGGATTTTTTTTTCTCCTGGTTTTTTCTTTTGGTGTTTTTATTGTTCTTGGTTTGTTGTATTGGTATTGCTTTTGTGTGATTACTGTTCTGTGTGTTAATTACTTGTGTAGCAGTGGAGTTCAATACCACTAGTGCACTGTTTCCAAGACTGTGGAGTTTAATAAATACCAAGTATGATACAAGCAACAATGGAGGATATAGTGGATAACTGTGTACTGCTGTTATTGAATGTGTTGTGGGGTACTCTTTATTTTTCATTTAAAGGTATCCCCAAATATATAAAAGTGGGGCTTAAACAATAAGACCAATGTGGGAGGTAACTTTGTTGGACATGGTAGCACACATACTAGTAGTGCTTCTTTGTGGCTATGTATTATATAGAATGGGCTGGCTACTAAAATTTATGTTGTATACCATTAAAGTGCTAGTAAATTGGTGGTGCAAAGAGTCAGAATCGAAATTAATGTTAAGGTTGATGCACATACAGATTAACAACATGGAGGAATATATGAGACAGGATAGATTTCAGGACACTGGCTTCCGTCTGGCACAGCATTTAAAGGACAATACAATGAATGATACTATTAAGGCTTCTGGTTCTAGGGCAGAGAAAGAACAGACAGCCCAGGATAATGGTGACATCCCTGTTAATTTGTTTCAGCCTCAAGATTTACCAATTGTATGCGATGATGGAGTTTTCCACATAAAATAACATATAAGATTAAAGGTAGGAGAAGTGGAAACAATTAAGAGAAACACCCCTAGTTACCATGATGACCCAGGAAAATTTATAAAGAGTATCAGATCCTTTATTAAGATGTATGATCCAGATTTTTCAGACATGTGGTATATCTTGGGAGGTTGTGTCTAGGCATGATAGAACAAAGATTGTGAAGGAAACTAGAATTACAGATGGATTAACACCTTGGCCTGAGAACTGGGAGGAGATGGAACTAAATTCAGTACCAGGTTTAAGATGCTAAAACAAACTAGAAAGGCTATATTAAAAGTGCTAGAGAACAATACTAGGCATCCAAAAGCTTGATCAAAGTTTGAGAAGGTCAGACAGGTGAGGCAAGAAATACCAGCATCATTTCTTGACCGAATAATAGAAGCCACGGAACTGCACTTAGGTCTGGATATCAGACAGGATACCACCACTGACCACGTGAAACGCCTATTTGTAAAGAATGATGTTCCCCAAGTTAAAAGATTCTTCCAGGACAATTGTCCTGATTGGGAACTCTTTAACTTGGATGAATTGAAAAGAAAGGCAACATGTGTTTGCACAAGAGAGTGATGAGACCAGTGATAAGAAAGATATGTTGATTGAAGATCTCAAGAAGCAGCTAAGGGAGGCAAATACTAAAGCCAAGGAAAAGGAAATAGATAATATCAAAAAAGTAGCTGCTCTCAGAGCTTCAGAGAGAAAGACTGTAAGTTATAAGGGTAACACATCTGTGAATACAAGGTACCAAGGGCCAAGATGGTGTTTTTTGTGTGATCGGGTTGGACATCTAGTGAAAGACTGTAGATTTAGAGGGCAATTTAATAGACAAAGATTTAATAATAGATACAATGGATATAATAATGGTTACAGATGGAACAATTAGAATAATGGCAATAATTAATGGATTTAATGCACAGAATAGTTTTCAATGTCCAAATGCCTGTTGCCAGGGTATTCAAGCTCCCAATAAGGCAACAATACAAGATTATATAAAGGCTGGAGTCAGACCAAAGTACAGCCACATTGTCCAGGGAAATGGTAATCATGGTAACCTGAATGGAGGGACAGCTTCATTATGAAGGTGTGCCCAAAATTCAGAAGTAATTAATCAACGTAATGGGAATAAAGTGAATATTGATAAAATTGTATGTATTAAAGATAATGATAATGTGATTGTGGATAATAATGGTGCACTTGATGTTAATAATGATTTAATTGGTGATAATAAGGATTTAATTAATAATGGTGATGAGTTGATTGGTGTTAATGTTAATTTAAATGGAATCAATGATAATTTATTCAATGTAGATGATAATTTAAAGAGAATTAATGATAATCTGAATTGTGTTAATGCTAAATTATCTGAATTAATACTGCTAATGGTGTAAATTGTGATTTAACCAATGTTAATAGTAATTTACCCATTGTTAATAGCAATTTACCTAATGTTAATGGTAGTTTACACACTGTTAGTAGTGATTTAACTAGTGTTTGTAATAATTTGAATAAGATTGATGATTTAATTTGTATTGATAATAATTTAATTAATGTTGTAAATAATTGTGAGAAAAAGAAAAACTGTTGTAAATGGTTTTAGAAATTTGAGTAATTGTGTAATTAATTAGAATAATGGAAATTGTGATTTAATTAAGGATAATTTGATTGTAAAGAGACAATGATACCAAAATAGAAGTGAAAAGGACCAAAGGTGCAAAATCCTGGGAAAATTCTGTAATTCAAGATGATGTGAACTTGGATGGACAGGAAATAGCTGATCTTTGTTCTGATATTACTGTTTTAGCTCCTGTGTTGGAAACTTTCCAACCACCCAATAGTACGGAACCACATGTGTCTATGACTATTGGAGACCAAATCTATGACCTTCTTGTGGATATAGGAATGAGTTAATCAGTTTTGCAAAGATTTCCTGAGAATTGTAGAGCTGTTGGGACAATGGATGTGGTTAGTGCTGCAGGCATACATAACTCAAAAAGTAGCTAAATTACAATCAAAAATTATCTTCCTTGGACCCCTTTCTGTGGAACAAGCTTTTCTTTATATGCCAGGATGTCCAATGAATCTTTTAGGAAGGGATTTTCTGTGTAAATTAAGGGCTACAATCCAATATACTGAATCTGGTGATATTTCTTTACATTTCCCTGAGGAATCTTTGAAGGCTTTTCCATTGCTTTTCTTAGATTCCAATAGTACAGAGGATGACCTAGGTACTATCTATCCAATACCTGAGGATATACCTATGGACTTGTGGTCAAAATCATCAACAGATGTAGGGTTGTTAAAATCAGCTACTCCGGTCAGAGTGAGGACAAAGGAAGGACCAGTTCCTTGTGTGCCTCAATATCTCTTTTTTTGTTTGTTTGTTTGTTTTGTTTGTTTTTTTTTTAAACCCTTGTACTTCGGTGTATTGTCTCATAGGTGGAAGATCGGTAAGGGTGGGCAATGGCGGTCAAGTGACTTGCCCAGGGTCACACAGCTGGGAAGTGGCTGAGATCGGGTTTGAACCTAGGACCTCCTGTCTCTAGGCCTGACTCTCACTCCACTGAGCTACCCAGCTGCCCCCTCAATATCTCTTGACTAAGGAAGCAACAGATGGTATACGACCAATTATTGAGTCCCTAATCCAACAAGTGATAATTCCGTGCTTTTCTGAGTTTAGTACAGCAATTTTGCCTATAAAAAGGCCAAAACTCGATGAAAATGGTCGACCTGTTTACCGATTTATTCAAGATCTAAGCGAGGTAAATGATTATGTCATCAAGACTCAACCAGTTGTGTCGAGACCAGCCGCTATAATTTCTTCCATTCCAAGTCAGGCTAGATATTTCACCATGTTAGATTTATGCACTGCGTTTTTCTCAATACCAATTCATGAGGATTCTCAAAAGATCTTTTGCTTTCACTTGGGAGAAAACCCAGTGAACCTCATGGATTCGTTTTCCACAGGGGTATACAGACTCACCTAGCCAGTTCTCTCAAATTCTAAATCAAGATCTAAAAACAATTAAGTTTAAAGAGAGTAAATTGGTGCATTTTGCGGATGATATTCTTTTAGCATCCCCAAATGCAAAGGGGTGTCTTAGAGATAGCAAGATTATTTTGATTGAATTATATAAACGAGGGCATAAAATCTCCAAGGCAAAATTACAATGGATTTTGCCTCTAGTGCAATATCTTGGATTTGTGTTGTCAGAGGGTTCCAGAAGTATCATTCAAAAGAGAATAGCTGACATTCAGAAACTGAGTGCATCTAAAACTAAAAAAAATGACTTAGAGCTATTCCTGGAACTACTGGTTTCTGTAGACAATGGATTCCTGGATACAGTGGGATCACAAAGTATTTAACAGATCTGACCAGGAATACAGAACCAGAACCTCTGAAACTAAAGCCTGAACATTGCTTAGCCTTAGATAAGCTGAAAGAAGCAATTTTATCTGCCCCTGCATTAGGAATCCCAGACTATGAGAAACCTTTTCAACTATTTGTCAATGAAAAAAAGGTATAGCTTCTAGTGTGCTGACACAGACTCTAGGACAAAGTTATCAGCCAATTAGATACTACAGCTGTCAATCAGATCCAATAGCTGCAGGTACAATACCCTGTCTAAGGGGGGTAGCAGCAGCAGCTGTTAGTCTAGAAGTCAGCTGATCTAGTTTTGGGATGTCCTTTAATGGTCTATTGTTCATATCAAATAGAGGCACTAATGAGGAAATTTAGTACTCAAGCATATTCCAACCAATGAATATCTAAGAATGAAATTATTCTCTTAGATAGTGAGAATATCCAGTTGAAGAGATGTAGCATACTCAATCCAGCTACTCTTCTTCCTGATTTACCAAAGAATGGCAAGCCATTGCATGAATGTGTTAAGGTAGTAGATCTTATGGATATGCCTAGGATGGATTTAAAAGACACTCCAATTGAAAATCCAGACTTGGTATTATTCACAGATGATCATCATATTTGTGTAATGGAATCAGATGTACTGGAGCTGCAGCTATCACAGAATTTGAGACATTGTGGTATGGCTCATTACCTAGTAATTTTAATGCTCAGGGTGCAGAATTAGTGGCACTGAAGCAAGCCTGTCTTCTAGCTAAAGGTAAAAGAGCAAATATTTACACGGACTCTTGATATGCATTCTCTGTTTGCCATGCAACAAGAAAGATTTAGAAACAATGAGGTTTTATTACTGCATTGGGAAAACCAATACCTCGTGCAGGAAAAATAACTGAGTTGTTAGAGGCAATCCAAAAGCCAAAACAGCTGGCAGTAATCCATTGCCAGAGTCATACTAGTGATCTAGATTCAATCTCCAAAGGAAATCACAGAGCTGATATCACTGCTAAGTATGCTGCTCAGAAAGCTCCAATTTATATAATGAATTTAAAATCTATTGATTCTGATGACCTAGAAAAAGCTTATGTAGACTCAGATATCCAGAAATGGAAGGATAAATTTGGAGCTAAGAAAGAACATGAGATATGGATTACTGATACTGGAAGACCATTGTTACCAAAAGATTTGTATGCCTATTTGTGTCAAGCCATTCACACAAAAGGTCATTTTGGTACACAAGCTGCTGTAGATTCCATCAAGAGACAATGAGTTGGGGCAGCTGGGTAGCACGGTGGATTGAGAGCCAGGCCTAGAGACGGGAGGTCCTGGGTTCAAATCCGGCCTCAGACACTTCCCAGCTGTGTGACCCTGGGCAAGTCACTTGACCCCCATTGCCTACCCTTACCACTCTTCCACCTATAAGTCAATACACAGAAGTTAAGGGTTTAAAATAAAAAATAATAATAAAAAAGAAAAGAGACAATGAGTTGCTCCTGGAATAAGTACTGTTGCAAATAAGATCTGTAATAGTTGTTCTGTCTGCCAAAAGTTCAATCAAAGTGCATTCAGAAAGAAAGGTTTGGGTTTAGACCTTTAGAATATTGTCCATTTGAGAGTTTACAGATTGATTATATCTATATGCCTAAAACCGGAAGATACAAGTATTGTCTTGTAATAGTTGATAGACTAAGTGGCCTGAAGCTTTTCCATCAAATACCAACACGGCTAGCTTTGTGGTGATGTGTATATGGAATTAGCTCAAGCCCATTCATAGTTAAAACTCTAGCCACCAGAGATAATGTCATCCCCACCTCCCTTAGTGGGGAGGGGAGAGGAGTTACCCACACTTGACAATAAGTAACAAATCAAGAACAAGGGACTGCCCTTTGGGCAGTCCAAATCAGTGTAGAGGCTGCCATTTGTCCACTTGAATTAGAGGTGGACCCACAGGAAGTGACAAAAGACACTATCTCTTCAAGTATGTTGGTAACTTCCTATTGAGGCAGTTCGCGCTTTGAACTTGGCGCTGAAGGATCTCGGCTGAGACCTCAGGCAGCTTCCCCTCTGAATTATCACGTGGGTAAGTTAGGCTGACTTCCTTGGCCTACCTTGACGTTTCCAGACTCTCTATCTTAAGTAGGCCTCTTGCCTCTCTGATTGCTAAAGCCTTGTGGCATGTGGCCTAGTTTAATTAGCCTTTTAATCCTCTCTCCGTCCAGGCCTCTGCAGGCCCAGACTAGCCTCTCACTCTCTCTATTTCCTTGCATTCTACCTTCCTAATTGTAAATAAACTACCATAAAACCCATCCTGACTTGGGTCTATTTTAATTATGGAATCAATCTGAATTATTGATTCCCGGTGACCACACCTTAAAATATATATCTATATAATATCTAATTTCTCCATTATTACAGTGAAAGTGTTACTCAAGGAAATTGTGCCTAGATTCGGTGTACCATTAACCATAGATTCAGATAAGGGATCTCATTTCACTCAGGATATCCTTAGAAGAGTCTATGAGAATCTAGGAATAACACCTAAATATCATGTTCCTTATCACCCACAAACTTCAGGTCAGGTGGAGCGTATGAATAGGGAACTCAAGACTATGGTTGGGAAACTCTTTGCCGAAACTCACCTCAAATGGGCAGAGATTCTTCCCATAGCTTTGTTTTACCTACATACGAGACCAAGTGCAGATCTGCATATATCATCGTATGAGATGCTCTTTGGACATGCTCCACTACAAGCAAAGACTTGTAAGGCTGTTTATGCATCACTCTTAGGAGGTGATTGCCAAATTGCTTCATATTTGAGTGCTTTACGGCAGAGGCTAAGAGAATTACAAGATATGGGAGTATTAACTCAATCTGGTCCATTGGATTATTCTTTTCATAATATCCAACCAGGTGATATGGTCCATGTGAAAAATTTTGCTAAAACATCGGCAACTGAACAAAATAGAGTAGGTCCTTATACTATTAGTATTAGTATTAGTTTCACCATCTTCAGTAAAAGTATTAGGTAGAGACCTGTGGTATCATTGTTCTCATATTAAATTAGCTCAGTATAGAAAGTGAAAATATAGAAGTTATTAATGAAGAAAGAGGAGGACGAGAAGAAATTCTGTAAATTAAGATCTTCAGTCAATTAAGAGTTTGCAGTCAGAAAGTTCAGTAAGAAGAGGGTAGCTGGGTAGCTCACTGAATTGAGAGTCAGGCCTAGAGACGGGAGGTCCTAGGTTCAAATCTGGCCTCAGACACTTTCCAGCTGTGTGACCCTGGGCAAGTCACTTGATCCTCATTGCCTACCCTTACCACTCTTCTGCCTGGAAGCCAATACACAATATTGACTCCAAGACAGAAGGTAAGGGTTTAAAAAAAAAAGTTCAGTAAGGAGAGGACCATTCCAGTGGAAGAGTACATTCTGATGGAAGAGGACATGGATGGATGAAGAGGATTCAGGATTTATGAACTTTGTACTAAGACTAATGAACTTATGAATTGAACTGATAAAACTTTATTTTCAAGGATTTTCTTAAAGAAGAGGATTAATCATGAACAATTTGGATAAATGGTTTGAAAGTATTTTGGGTAATGTAAATAGTTTCACTGCATACTCATATGCATCCAATATTGCACATAAAACTGTCAAGAACTTTGATGGAGAAAAGGAGAAGAGGAGAAAACAGAGAGAATAGAAGATATCCTCGGGAAAAGGAGATGTGAAGTTTTGGTGAGTATCATACATCCAACAGTAACATGTTGCAACACAATATAGTAAAGTAACAATATTACAAATGAAATACATACAACACAAACATGTTAGGATACACTGTATTCCTTGTGGAATAAAACAATGTATAAATACTAACAAAATTAGAAGTAGCTATAGGATAAGTAAGTACTAACAAAGGATAGTTAGTTACTAACAAAATTAGCTAGTTGGTTAGGTAGATTTAGTTAGATTAATATACTAATGCCATAGGGATAGTTTAGAATAGTTTAGTGAAATAGTAATAGATTAGAGTAAGGGATAAGATAAGGTACTAATGTACATTACAGTGCAGATACAACAAACATAACAAAATTGCATTACATGAAGAACATATAACATACTACAGATCAGATATCACAAAATAATATAAACAGGTGTGTAAATAAATGTAAAAGGGATGTATATGTAGTAAATTATATTATAGTTAAGTATTGTATATATGTAAAAGGTGTACATATGTATATTTTATATGTATTTATTGTGTGTGCAAATATGTCATACACATATATATCGTGTATGTATCATATGTATATTTGTATAAATGTAAATTCTGTGAATAATTTGCTATTGAGTTTCAAACATTTAAATGTAATTTGTATAAGTGAGTTTAAAGTTTTGTTGTAATTTTGATGTAAAAACTTATGCAATGTTTTGTAAAATATGTATTTTCCAAAAATTGTTTGCATTTATTAGTTAGTAGAATATTTTTGTATTAGGAGTTGTGTTTGATGTTTGTTTAGAATTCTGTGTTGATGTTTTAATTTTGCTGTTGATTTTGTTGCAAATTCTGTTTTACTTCTTGGTATTCTGTACTTTGAACTATGTAACTGTTCAATGTATTTATCCCTTTATCTTTCCTTGTTAAAATCCCTATAGTAGAGGGGCAGTTGGGGAGCTCAGTGGATTGACAGCCAGGACTAGAGACGGGAGGTCCTAGGTTCAAATCTGGCCTCAAACACTTCCCAGCTGTGTGACCCTGGGCAAGTCACTTGACCCCCATTGCCTACCCTTACCACTCTTCTGCCTTGGAGTCAATACATAGTATTGACTCCAAGGCAGAAGGTAAGGGTTTAACTTTAAAAAAAAAATCCTTATAGTAGGATAGAATAAGGTAGTGATAGTAGGTTGTTTGTTACTTTGGGATAGATTTTAAGTTAGTCCATAGTGGACAAAGACCAAAATACTGTGTGGAACATATTTTGGCTTTGTGCAAAGGGGGGGGGCTGTAATAAGGAATAAGTCAAGGTAGATAAGTATAAAATTTAGAAAAGTACATTGGAAAATGCAAGTTTGAGTTGAACATTCTAAGGACTTTTGGAATGTGGCATAAAGGACACAGAGCTTTTGAACTCTGGGGCAGTTGGGAGGTATGCCACTGCAAGAGGACCTTGTGCCCTGATCTCACTGGAGAAACTCCACTTGGACTGCTTTTTGAAGAACTACAAATAGGTCTGGATCAGCAACTTTGGAGGGTGGACCTCCAGGTCTGTGACAGCCTATTGGAGGGACCCAGTGTGGTTTGTGGACCGTACCAACATCCTGGACCCTGGGACAGCTGAGAACATTGTTGGAGCAAGTAGTGAGATTCCCCACTAGTAGCAAGTAGGGAATCTCCCCAAACCTGTCAAGCTTGTACTTAGCCTAGTTTAGTGTAGTGTGAGGTTTATCTTCCCTGCCCTGATTTCCTAAACCACCTAAACCCCTGTATCTTTCCTCCTGTAGCTGTTAAGAGTAGTTTGCCCCATTCCCACTTGCCCTACCTTATTTTATTATTAAAATCCTTTTATGTTACTTCCTACTGTCTCATTATAACCTCAAAGGTCTCACGAATAGTTAAATAGTTTCCTTGGCTAAGCTGTGTTTAACTGCCATATCAAATATTCCAGACTTCCCCATTCCCCTATTTCAGGTTGCTTCTTGTATTGGACTGCAAGACCACAGGGGTGAAGAGGAGGTATATTGAGAGTAGACAGGGACACCCTCAGGGCATCTCAAGGACCAGAAACTTTCATTGCCATTCCCTCTACAATCAGCACCTGTTCTGCACTTTTGGGGATTCCCCAAGAGGAAAAAGACAGTCCTTGCTGTCAATGAGCTGACAGTCCAGTGGGGGAGGGAGACAACTTGCAGAAACATGCACAAAGCAAGCTCTGTCTAGGAGAAATAGGGAAGAATGGAAAGAATGAAGGCGTTCTAACTAAAAAGGACAAGGGAAGGTTTCCTGTAGGAAGATTTTATTCTTTAGTTGGGACTTACAGGAAGTTTAATGGGGTCAGTGATCTGAAATGTGGAAGCAAAATATTCCAGACATGAGGTAAAGCCATTGAAAATGCCTAGAATTAGACACAGACAGATCACGGTAGATAGAGTGCTAGATCAGGAGTCAGGAAGATCTGGGTTTAATTGTGACATCAGTCACTTGCTAGCTGTATAATCCTGGGTAAGTCACTTAACTCTGATTGCCTAGCCCTCATCACTCATCTATCTTAGAACTGATCCTAAGATGGAAAGTAAGGGCTAAGAAAAAAACCTTTTCCATTTTGGAGCAGTTAGGTAACTAGAGAACTAGAATTAGAAACAGAAGGTCCTCATTTCAAATATGGCCTCTGACACTTCCTACCTCTGGGGCCCTGAGTAAGCCACTTACCCCCAATTGGCTACCTCTTACCTATCTTCTGCCTCACAACAGAGCTTACCATCAATTTTAGGACAGAAAGTTAAGGATTTTTTTTTTTAAAGTCTGCAGCTGAAGGAATTAAGGAGGCCAGGTTCCCTAGATCCAAGAATACAGACTGGTGAGTAGTGAATAAGAAGATGGGAAAGAGGGCTTTGAAAACCAAACAGAATGTTTTGCATTTGATCCTGGAGGGAATAGGGAGCCACTGGGGTTTATGGAGTAGGGGAGTGACACAATCAGAACTAAGCTGTACACAAATCACTCTGGTGGGAGAATGGAGGAGGCCTTGGAGTGGGAAGGGCCTTGTGGGAGACCAGCAGGAGGTTGTCTTAATAGTCCAGAAGCGAGGTGATGTGGGCCTCCACCAGGATGATGGCAGTGACATGGGACAGAAGGGAGCATATTTGAGAGATGCTGCAAAGGTGAAACTAACAGGTCCTGGCACCACATTGGATATGGGGGTAAAGGACAGTGAGGAGTCAAAGCGGGCTCCTTGGTTTTGAGCCAGAGGGATGAGGAGGGTACAGCTATAGAGAAGGAGGGGGTTATGTCTAGGTGAGAGAGAACACACTGACCTCAAGATGTCTACTGGTCACCTAGTGTGAAATCCCTATAAGGAAATCTAAGATAAAAGACTGGAAGTCAGCACAGAAATTGGGGCAGAAATTGGAGATCTGAGACTCATCGACATAGAGATGGTGCTTGCATCCCTAGTAGCTGAGGAGATCACTAAGTAAAGAAGTTCAGAGAGAGAAGAGTGGAGGGCCAAAGACAAGGCTAGAGGAATTCCCTCACCCTAATCCTACAAGATCTTGAGGAGGAGCCAGCAAAGAAGACAGAGAATCAAAGATCAGAGAGGTAGGAGTTAAACCAGGAGAGAGAGAGAGCTATGTCCTAAAACCCTTTAGAGAAGAGAATATCAAAGAGGAGAGAGCAGACCAAGAGCATCAAAGGCTACAGACAGGACTGAGAGAAGGAGGACTGAGGAGGTGGTCTCTATCGTCTCAGAAAGAGAAGAGCATACAGGGGAGGAGTATGGAGGAGAAGGAAAAGCCTAACAAGATGGAGAAAGGATGAGGCTCTACCTTAACAAAGTAGGGGGTTCCACTGATGAATGTTCTTATAGGTAAAGGGAGAGGAAGACTCACACTGAGACCAGAGAGACTTGGTGACTGCAGTCTACTTCTCCTGAGGCAGGGAGGCTGCAACTTGTAGTGGGGATGGGGTGTCCAGTGTGGCATTGGGAGGCCTGGGAGAGCTTTGTCCCAGGGACCAGATTTCCAGACAAATGTAGAAGAAAATAAAAAGGTCAACTGTGACAAATGAAAGATGAAATGCCTGAGGAATCAAAGCTCTGCTTTTCTGAGCACATCAATTTATTAAAGCAATGTATGCCAACTGCCTACCCCAGTAATGGGCAAAATTTTAAAGAGGGGGCCAAAAGAAAGGAAAAGAAATGTTCTATCAGGCCCAAGGGGCATTATTCCTAATCTGACAAATACAAAAAGTAGTATACAATACAATGAAACTTCAAAAGAGTTGCCTTATAATATTTCATTGGGCCGTATCTGGCCCACTGGCTATAGTTTGCCCATCAATGGCCTAACCAATAAGGACGAGGACTTTTCCTGAGCTTAGGGTTGGACATCGAAATCAGGGGGGAAAGAGATTTATCTACCTTAAAAGAGATGAATTAAATAAGACCAATGAATGCAAAGGAAAGAATCGAATGTTGGGTCATTTGCTTTCTAATTGGAAAAAAGTTTAGGGGTTTGTCAAATCAGGATGGGGAAGAGGGACAGAAGAAGTTCCCTGAAAAGGGGTCCTATTCCTTCCCAATATCTGTAAACAATCAAAAGAACAAAGAAGCAATACTTGATTGATCAATATGGACCCAGTTAGCAGATAAGACCTACTGAATGCCCGAGACGTACAATTTGGAGAGAACTCTTTACATCAGTCTCAGAATTTGACTGTGTTTCTGGTCAAACTACGCTTGGGCCTTAGCTGAGGGTCTTTATAGCAGGTACAGGAGGTCCAGTTCCAGTTTCCCAGCCAGGAAGGAAGAGGCTCAAATAATATAACATGGCTTTCTCCCAATTCTCCCGATTGAATAGTTTCTTCTTCAGACAGAATTTGGACAAGGCACATAACTGAACAGAAGGCAACTGAGCCAGTTCCAGGACTGAGTTACAAAATGGAGAGTGTTTCCACAATTCACCCCTTCCTGCCCTAAATCCCTACCTTCCTTGAAGCAAGAAGGAATCAGCTCAGTAGATGGCACAAAGTCGGCTTATCCCTACTTCTTCACACACCCTACAGAACAAGCTGAGACTATACTTTATGGGAATACTGAGAATAGAGATTTTTCTGGAAACAGCAGCCATGTCAGCCTCGGCATCTCTCCTCAGAGAGGGGGAGCTCCACACTTTAGTCCATATAAATTTCTCTAGTGAAACTGCACAGAAGAGGCTTCAGATTGAACAGAATTCTTAGAGTATCAAATCCAAAACTATAATCCAGGAGGAAAAAATGTAATTTTACACGTAGAATTCTTAGAGTATCAAATCCAAAACTATAATCCAGGAGGAAAAAATGTAATTTTGCCCCCACGTGCCATGAGGAAGAGGATATTTGACTGGGCTGGATAAAACCATAACAAAATTCATTTAAGAAAAACAAAAGGTCAGCCATATCAAAGAAAATTATGAAAAGAAGCAAGGATAACACGGGAACAGCACTACCAGAGCTCAGACAATATCACAAGTCAGCAGTCATCCTAAGGCTGGGGTATTGGTAAGATAAGGAGATAAAGCAATGGAACAGATTAAAGAAAATACCTCCTGTCAAGTGGCAAACAAGCAATTTGGGAGAAAATTCCTTATTTCGTAAAAAATGCTAAGAAAACTGGAATGCAGCCTGGAAGGAAATGAGGCTCAGAGCATAAACCTACACCATACTCTGTTACACACGGTTTAAGGAAATGTGAGCTTAATATTAAAGATCACACTATAAGAACGTAGGAGAGACATCTCATACACATCTCACAGCTACAGGGAGATGTATGTAGAATAATATTTTATTTTCTCCCCAGTTATGGGTAAACACAATTTCTAACATTCATTTTTTTTTATTGGGTTCCAAATAGTCTCCCTCCCTTAATTTCCCCTCCCTGAGATAGTGAGCAATCTGAGCTAGGCTTTACCTGATCACATAAAATATTTTTCCTCATTAGTCATTTTGTGGAAGAAATCTCACACCAAAGAAAATGAAAGTAAGGAAAAAAGGGAAAGATGTTTTGGTCTGAATTGAGAGTTCATCAGTTCTTTCTCTGGAAGCAGATGGTTTTTCTCATCACCAATCCTTTGGGACTTTTACAGCACTGAATTGCTGAGAACAGCTGAGTGATTCACAACTTCTGAACACACAATGTTGCTGTTCTCCTGCTTCTGCTCATTCTTTGCATCAATTCATGGAAATTTTCCCAGGTTTCTCTGACATGATCCTGCCTGTTATTCCTCATAGCCCAACAGGGTTACATTATAATCACATAACACCACTTGTTTGGCTATTTCCCAATTGAATGTCCTTCCATTTCCAATTCTCTGCTACTGCAAAAAGATGGGCTATATAAATATCATTGTTTAAATAGATTCTTTCCCCCTACTGGGTATCTCTCTGGGATACATGCCTGGATCAAAGGGTATGCACAGTTAGAAAGCCTTTTGGGCAGAGTTCCAAAAGGCCCCCCAAATGGTCAGTCAATAGACTTCAACTCCACCAACAGTGCAAGAATATTTCAACTTTCACACATCTCTGAATTAATCATTTTCTTTTACTGGCATAATGGCCAATTTGACAATATAGGGTGCCTCAGAGGTGTGTAACTTTTCAGTTCAAGGACACAAATGTTTAGCCAAACTCCAGACAGAAGAAATTATCCAAAAAATGGGAAAGTTTGATTAATTAAAACAGAAAAATTTCTGCACAACACCTTAATTTCTGTTTCACTCAGTTTACTCAACTGTGAGATGATGAGGATAAGAACATTTACCCTAGAGGGTTATTATGCAGATTGCTGAAAGCAGATTTTTAGGAGAACATAAAGCACACCAGTCTGTCTGTATCCCGTTCTTTGCCATTGAGCTGGATGCTTTTCTGAAAAGACCAGGATGTCTCCCTCAGGACCTCCCTAACCAGATTTGCAAAGAAAACTCCCAGGCCTTCCAGAAATTCACTCCTTTCTCTTCAGCTCTTCCAAAAAGGGAAGAACTAGACCAGTAAGGAATTCTACTAAACAGAGAAGGAGTGTACCCAGCTGCTGGTTCTGGTACAAACAGCTC